>NW_010128478.1:3877-33016 GCF_000699245.1 Pterocles gutturalis | reverse complement strand
TCTTTTTTTCCCCACTGAGCAAATAAGCTATGAGCTCTGACTGTGCCAAACAAAACAAAGTTATGCATTGTTGGTCCAGAAAAAAAAATGTCCTAAAATGATTATATCTAACAAAATTAAATCCTTATTTGAAAAACAACGGCCTGCTGGTGTTGAGATAATTACACTGAGAAAAATGCTAAAGAGAATAGTTAATTGGAACTGGATAAATTTAGCTAGTAATACAAACAAACATATGTTGCCAAACGGAGATAGAGGACTCCTTCATGGTCCCCATGAGGGTCGGTGTGCGTGGAGGGCTACTGGCAGCAACAGTGGCAAAATAAATCACCATATTTCTAGAGGGTTTGTAAAGATTAATAAAGGACAGTGCATCCCTCAGGCTGTGCCATGGCCATCTGCTCTGTTATTAATGTTCTCAGACCTGAATTCTCTAAATCCCGTGCTAGTTTTCTTGCAGAGCTGAGTGCCGGTGGGGATAACTCCGCAGTTACATGTCACGTCTCGCAGCCTTTGTGGATGGTCTCCGTTTGCCCTTGCTCAGCCCTCTCCGTGCTGGCTCTCTGTTCCTCCACCTACACACCTGGGAGCTGTATGAGATGAGACTCCTTTTCAGATGAGAAGGGCACAGGGGATTTACAGCCTGGTTCAGAATTAGAGATGAAATTTGTGCCATATAATCAGACTGCTGACCACCTAATCATTACTTACTGATAGCTATTTAAAACCCAGTAAGTCTCCCCACTAATAACCTCCGCCTGCCCCTGCCCTGCCAGCAGATGTTTTGCAGAGCACAGCTGGGCACAGCTGCTTTCACCCCATCCTTGGGAAAGACATCATGCTCCCATCAAGCCCCCCCATTGCCCAAGCACCCTGTGGGGAGCCAGTTGATCCCCCTGCACCTCGGCTGCCTTGGCTTTAACACCCTGTAGCGAAATGAGTACGGAGAGCGATGCGGTGCAGCACTGGGAACAGGAGGCAGCAGGCAGGGGCTTCGGCTGCAGAAGGGCTGCCACTGCAGAGCGCCAGGGTTTCGGGTGTTCAGGAATCTCTGAAACATCATTTCTCTCAAGGGATTGTGCTAATTTAATGTCTGAACAGTACATTAATGTTAATTAATGTTTGTAAATGGTGCAACGAGCATCTGTCACTCTGGTGCTCCAACACTCTTTGGATACATCTGCTTTGCTTTAGCCTTTATTTAGCAGTGATTATGTGGTATGTTTGAATTCCAGTAAGAAAGATTAGCGTTGAATATACAAACACACAGCCAGGTCTGTTTTGTCATGTGTTCCATAGCAAATCTGCAAATGTTTCGAACACGCCAGGCAAACAGTGTACCTAGTGCCCAGCAGAGAGGCAGACTTGGAGGAAAGCTCCATGGGCTGGGACGTGGCCAGGAGAGCTGGAGGAAGCAGAGGGAGGGTGCAGGACGCTTTGGTTGCATGAAGAGCAGTGGTGCCAGATGTGCAACTAAGCCCAAGAATACAGACACTCAGGACCTGTTTGTTTCTCTGTTTTTTTTTTCCCCAAGACTTCGAGAAATAATTGTATTGCAAATTGTACTGCAAATACTGGAGAAGAAAACTGCCTTTCCTGACAGGTTAACTGGATTTGGAGACTGTCACAACCCCTTGGTCTGTTTATAGGCAGTGCAATTATTTTTATTGCATAGGAACAAAGAATGGATAGATATGCATAAAACATGCAATAAATAAATTACTCAAGGCTAAATCTTTCTTTTATATTATAATATGAAAGAGATGATGAAAAACATAACCCGGTGACAGCAAAATTTGGATTCGGTGAGCCCCGAGGTACCTCTGATACCTTGGAAAAACTTTGTCAGATGAGACTGAGAGTGTCTCTAAGTCTTTGCAGCACTTTGCCCCCTGTGTCTGATGGTAAAATCAGTTTATCCTGTGGTGATTTCTCCAGATTTTCTCAAATGCCTTTGAGAGTTAAAGTCTGAATGCTTGTTTTTTTTTTTTTCTTCAGAGGCAGTAATGGAAATGGATACAAGATTTTATCAGACAAAAGTCTTTTTGAGCAACACTTTCTGAAAATATTGAACAGACTGACTTTTCAAACTGAGTCCTGAGGATTAGATTAACCACCCAGGTTTTTTAAGAAAACCACAGTTGCATGCCCCAAAGTAAAACAGAAGGCAGGAAATATATGAATCACAGAAAAAACACCAGCTAGAAAAAGCATAATCCCATAAAGTCTGAACGAACAGAAGGTCAACAAGCTTAGAGAATTAGTTTCCTCCAAAACACAGTTACAGCTCCTGCTTTCTTTCAAGACATTCTCTTCTGTGTAATATTCTAGTGATTAAAGCATTGGCTTGGGATGGGGGGATGGGGTGGGGTCCCCAGACTCAGCTCCCCATTTCCCTCTGTCCAAAAGAAGGGGAATCATCTCAGCATTACTGTAGGCAGCGTTGCCCACCCATTGCTACGGCAGCTCTGCATCTGGCAGAGAGAATCCAAGACCCCTGGGCAGAGAATAAAAGAGCACAGAAGGAAGAGCAGAGCCGTAGTCCTCTCCGGTGCTCACACTCTGCTCTGAATATTTCCTTTAGTACAGAATAATCTAATCTATCTTGTTTTAGGGTTTTTTTGTTTAGGTTTTTTTCCCCATTTCCAGTTCATTCTACTGAGCTGGGTGTTTCCAAACTCTGCCTCAGGTCTGTTCACAGAAATAAAATCTTCCTGCATAATATCATGATCTCTGTTCTCTATCCCTGCACTGTGAACTCTGAGCCATGCATTTTGGCAGTCCTAGAGCCTAGGTTGCCCTCAACCCCTCTGCCACCCCCAGGCGAGGCTGTCCCAGCAGTGTGGGGACCAACAGGGACAGGCAGCAGGAGCAAGAGCTCACAACATGGCAAAGGGTGGCGCAGACAGGAGAAGGGGGGAGTTCCCCTTCCATGCACCCACACTGGGGTTCCCCATCCCCTGCGGGTGTCAGAGATCAGGGGGCGAAGGGGAGGGGGGAAAATAATATTGTCCCTTCCTGTCCCCTTCTCTACTTGACCCGCTATGTTTAATGAAGAACCTGGAGAATCAAGCCCCAACATTTTATATAACAAGGCCACATCCAGAGCACAGTGCCTAACGTCTGCTTTACTGGTAATTGGCTCAAAGTGGCAATTTGTCAACGTTTTTAAGATAATGAGCTTCCTATTTGTGTTCCAGACATCTAAACTCCCAGATGAGGAAACGCGCTGTAGCTATTGCACCTCAGCTTCTCTCCGGATACAATACCGCATGTGCCAGTGCCCCCCTCTCCTGCAACAAGGGAGAGCTGCCCATCAATGGGGAAGTTAATCAAGTATCTTTTGAAGTCTGGCTGGGTACAGACTTTTTGGATGAAGGGTGCTATTTAAATATCAATTGTCACGATGATGAGAATTATTACGGTTATTTTGGCCATATTAGTAATACTAAGTAATACTATTTTAAAAGGTATTGAAATCTCCACACAGAACTGAAATGAAAGCTCTAAATATTGCTTATTAGAATAGCTGGTCAAAATGTTTTCTTCTAAGTATTTATCCTGTGAAAAGTTCTTACTATTCTGTATGGAAAGTTCTGTCACTTACCCTGAAAAACTGCAGAGAACAGTAAAAAGAATTGTTTGCCATAAACTATTAAGGATTTTGCCTTCATTCCAACTTTGCAAGAAAAGTTTAAAAGAAAAGAAAGTTTTTAGGACCTCCCACAAAGCCTATGCACCCTTTTCACCAGCTTTATTTACCTCCCTGTTAGCCTTCACTAGTGGAGATGTCCAAACGGATGCCTCAGAAAAACAGCCCATAAAATTGGGGTGTGGGGAGAGGTTGCTCTTTATATTCTTCTCCTTATAATGCAGTAATATATGCCACCATGTGTCATTGGGTAATATCAGTTTTCATCTGCCCGTATGGCTGCCAGCAGCAGGAAGAACATCTCTGACAACCCTTGAAAGGTATGTCAAATATTTTTTTGACAGAAGAGAGAAAGCCAGACAACTCAGTGTGTCAGTCCCTGGGAAGACGGGGCTCAGCACAACACCTCAGCCTTGCGCCAGCCGAGGCTTCCCTGCTGCCCCAGCAGAGAGCAACACCCGACACTGTGACGGAGAGCAACGGCCCTGCTAAAACAACGTCCTGTGCACAGTGCACCTCCACCTAGGACAGCTGCAGGTTTTGTCTTTCGATACATCTTTAAGGTGTTTTTTCTTTACTTGGATGCAGAAACTGTGTCACCTCTGATCAGCAATGCAACAGAGCTGTGCTGCAAAGCGGCCAAGAACCTGGCTTGCTCTATCGATATAAATCTCTTTCCTTTCAAAGTTTTCCTGCACAGATGAGGACTCAGAGAGCTCTCTCCAAAATCAGCTACTGCTGACGAGCAACAACACCAAGGAAATTTAAAGCAACTGTAAACATTCTCTATTCTCTTGTGTTCGTACCTGTCCAGCGAGATACAGCACAGATGCAGGATTGACGCTGTGGTGAGCAGGACATCGAGGGACGTTCGGACCAGGCAGAACATCTCTCCATAGATCCAGTTGTCCTGAACCAACTCAATGGCTCCAAACGGCATCACCAGCACAGACACCAGCAGGTCCGCGAAGGCAAGGGAAACAATGAAATAATTGGTCTTGATTTTCCTGCAAGGCAGATCACAAAATTAGGGTGGAATAGTTTCAGTGCAGCATCCTCTACATGTGGACTGAGATTTCAGCTTGTTTTCGGGTCTGATTTGCTCCATCACACTAAAAGGTCCTCTCTAACATACTCTTCACTTTATGTGGTCACCTCTAGCTCGTTCCTGGTTTTTACAGGTAAATATCCACAGTGTTCTCTGCATCAACACATCTTTCTGCTCACACAGAAAAGGCAAATAGATGTTCACAGGCTTCTGCATCTGGCTCAGCCTCACAGCTTGCATTGGAGAGTTTGGGCTGGAGGAGGGGGATTTTGTTTTAACTTGTAAATTGAGAAAATCCTTCCAGAAAGCACTAAGAAACTAGACTGAAGCTGTAATTTTAACTTGAAGAGTACTTTTTAAATCATAACAATAAAATAGAATTAAATCCATTAAAAATCCCACGCAGAATATGAATAGAGGCTGCTGAACATCTCACTCTGCTCCTGAGGCTGGTCTGACATCTCCCAGGGGTAGCAGCAAGCCTGGAGGCAGGACTTTTGCCTGTGACCCACCCCCAGATCACCAGCAGCACTTGCCAAGGTGCAGCAGTGCAGCACACCTGTACCAAGACCTTAATCTGCAGGATTTTCTCGTGGGCTTGTTAGGAGATTTGAGATGGAAAAGAGGTAGAGGCCAACCTGCTTCTCCAAGGAATTGCTGCTTAGCTGTTTTTCACTGATTTATCTGGTTTTTAAAATTGAGAGTGCCAAAAACGTAGTGGATGGATGCTAAACTGACCCCACCACCATGGTGTAAATCTGCGTGGGAATGCAGAGGGGCCAGTGCAAGAGTCTGTTGTCACTGTGGTGCAACACATATCCAGAGACACCCCTCATCACGGCAGTTTATGCCCTCAGCGGCAGAAATGGGGTTTTTCAGGTGGGGAATTTCCCGCGTGCCTCCCTGTGGAAGGGCAGGCGGTGGCTGGCCGGGTGGGCTCACCTGAGCTGCCTGTCCCGGCACACAGCCACCATCACCAGCAGGTTCCCCAGGATGGCCATCAGGATCACGGCGGAGATGAAGGTGAGCAGCACGATCTTCTCCGCTACGCCGAAGCCCTCACTGGAACTGGGAAGCACACAAAAAAGAAAAGAAACTGCGGCGGTGCTGGGAGGGAAGCACCCGGGCAGCGCTGAGGTGCCAGCATGGGCTCTTGTTCGGTGAGGGCAACAGCAGCATCCCCCCACCCGTCACAGCGAGGCAGCCTTCCCACCACGACCGTTAAGAATCTTGTACCTATGGGGAAAGCTGTGGGGCTTCTGTTCATCAACAGCAGGCTACAGGCAGAGGATCCCTGCAGTGCCCACAGCCACTCATGTCTCCCAGGGGCGGATAATCAGCCATTTACCGCAGAGCTGGACTGCGCTGTGCCTGATTTCTGGACGTCCCTTCAATTCAGAGCCTCTGGATGAAAACATTTTCATTCACTTTTCATTCCATTTTCACCTCAATAAATAATGATATTTTCTATGTAGAAATATTGTGGTCTTTTTTTCCTTTCCTTCTTCTATTTTTTTTCCAAGGTTTTCCTCAAGATAAGCATTTTACATCTCAGATTTTGAAATCTTCTATATAACAATTTCGCTTGATCTCTCTTCCCTTCACTCTGTGCCCCAGAAGAAGAAGCAGTCTGGCATTTTGTTTCTTTCTCACATGGTAACTTTTGCATAATTAGGGAATAATAAGGAAACAATTTTTTTTTTAAAAGGAAGTGCGCAATTTCTCCCTACCCTGACGTCAATAATTTATTTCAGTTAGTGAAGAGAAAGAAAAGAAAAAGGAAGGATAACATGAAAAGATAATGCTGGACATATTTTAAGTCTGCGTTTCTCCAAATATCTTGTTAAATGTTTTCCAAAATATTCCTTTTTCTTTTGGAGCCTGCAAAACAGGAAGGTCATAAACAGCATGCAATAAATAGAGTTCAATTACTCATAAAATTGGTTCCATTACAAAATTCTTGAACCACTTTTCCTTTTAGGCTATTTCTAGTTATGTATCCAGAACAAAATGCATTCTAAACCTTCACTGCTTGTGTAACTTCCCTATTACATTACACAGGTGAGAACAGGTGTTTGTTCGTTATCAAGTGTGGCTAGAAATAAACTGACATTAAGAGCAGCACTTGACACTAATTCAGCAGGGAAATTTCTTTATAGCGTACAGAGCTGGTATCCAGCACCCAGGATTAACGTTGTGAGATTGTTCAGGTAATTGAAAAATTGAACTGTTATTCTGCTTTACTTTGACTTTCTCTGGGGTCATTTTTTATTTACTAAACACATTCCAGACTTTTACACTTTATCTCACTCAATTCTCCTGATTTTGACAATGCTAAAAAAGATTAAAGACTGCTGAGATCCTGTCTCCACTACCTGTGCCATTTTAATAAGCTTTTAGCAACAGACTTCACCCTGAACCTGCATTGCAGAACATCCTTTTAACCACAATCTCCATTTTTGTCCCTAAAAGTGATGCCACTGCATCAACGACTTTTTTGCCCACTGCCAGTTCCACCGGTGGGTCAGCCGGCAGCCGGCTGAAGTTGGACTCTTCATATTGAGTATGAGCAACAAGAGGGGCTGAGGGCAAAGGGTACTTAGTAAGGAAGTGGGGTTTTGTCTTGCGTTGGAATGAACAATCCCAGTCCAGAGGCAAAGGCAAAGGTATGACTGCTTCTTTTGCCCCACTGGTTTTCACCACTTCTGCCAGTGAATTCATTCCTGCTTAACAGGGGAAGGTCTCTGGTGCTGTGCTGAAGGGGTCAGATGAAACCATGGGTTCACATCCAGCAGGAGACTTATTTTTGTGCAAGCCAATTACAGGTGCTAAGACAGGAGAAAGGCAAAGATGTGTTTTTACTCAGCATCTGAAAGAGGCTGCACTTAATTAGAATGAGTTGTCTGCTGACCTTAGCATGACTTCAGTGAGGGTAATTAAGCCTCCAAGGAACTGCCAGCCATGGGCAAATCCTTCGGTGCCTTCAGAAATGTTGACAAGGCACTGTCTGAACTACATGTGGCGTTCCCGGTTTTTATGGGAGAGTGTGGCTTCCTGACACCTTGAGTCATTAGTTCTCAGACAACTCTTGCAATGAATGGGTTATATGTCTGCAGTTCTTGCGATTACACTGCAATTGTTGCCTGCAATTTGTCTGCATTGGTCCGGTCATACCTCCTGCCATCTGACAGAAGAAAATCCCTGTCAATCAAAAGGATCTGCCTCATCCATCATCCTGCCTCTGGCAGTGGCCTGCGGGAGATGAAATGCCTACACGCATACAGCAGTGCCTCCCTTGCATGCTCTCTCATGCCACAAAGCTCTGTGTCACAGGGGGCTTGCGTTTAACAGCTCTTGGTGGATTCCTTTGCCTTCCCTCTTTCTGTCCCGTCTTTCAAACTCTCAGTACTTGGTGAACACTATCTCCAGGCAGCTTTCAAGCTTTCCTCCTTGTCCTTGCAGTAACATGCTAAAAGCAAAATCGAGCAAATGGCATCAGTTTCTGTGCTTCACAATCACCAGTGACCACCCCAAATTGCACACAGAGGCTCTTTCCTCAAAACTAAAGGCAATTGGCATCTAATTCCTTATCCTAACACTAAAATCCCAAGCCACCCTACAAAACTGGTCACTGGCCACACAGCTGCTCCTAGAAGAGGGTGTCATTCCTTCCCCGCATCTAGAGATCACTCTCCCTCTCCCATCCACCTCGATGTACTTCTGATCTGAAAGACCCCATCTTCCCCAGCAGCAAAGTCCTGCGTTGGAGATTTTGGGAGGCAGGAAGCTGAGAGCTGCAGACACATGAACCTGCACTGCAGGAAAGTGCTTTGGAAAAGGATGAACAGCCGGGACCGGGTCCTTCCCCATGGGCACTGCACACAGCGGGATGCAGGAGGCGATGCTGCTCTGCAGGAGCTGTACCGACCGACCTGTCCCACCGCCTGCCTCCTGCTGATGGCTGCTGCACGGCCAGGGACCTGTCAAGCACCAGTATTTTGAGCACAACCGAACACCAGAGCCTTCATTACTAATGTTCATCAGCAGAAGAAGACACCATGAAAATGAAAGGGAAACGGAAAACAAACCGCTCCAAAGGCAGGTCAGGCACAGGCCCTCCAGCTCAGTACCGGCTGTGATGAAAAGCCTCAGAACAATGGGGATGCCGGGATCAAAGGCACCTTCGCTGCCAAGCTGCAATTGTACCTGTCTGAATGAGCCTTCACAACGGGCGAACATTGCTCTGTGGCTGCATCTGTGAAACCAAATGTCAAACTCCACTGAATAGCACTATACAGAAGATGTTCCTTTTCCTCCCGAGTGAGCACGGCAGCACATACATGCTGTCACAGTGGTAAAGAGGATGATGATGGTTTAGTTTATAGAGAGCCAGGCACAGGGTTAGATTTATATTTTGCCTTATCTAGCTTTGCCTGTCCTTCCACTGTTCCTAAACAATTCCCATCACTGCGTTATTTGAGCACCTTGCATCTGCACTCTGCAGCGTGTACAGAGGGGGACAGGCACCCCCCTTTTCCCCTAGCCCTGCCGGGGGGTGAGCTGGCCATGGGCCACGGATGGGGCTTCTCATTTCACCATGCAGTGCCTTGGGAGGGGGGCTGGTGACTGAGCCTGCTGGCTCTTTTCTGGGGGGAAGCCGCAGGGTTTTGAGGCTGCCTGCTGAGAGATCCCTGTCCCCTCCCTGCAGCGGGGACACTGGCTCCCAGGCTGGTGGCTGTGCTGCCCAGGGAAAGGCACCTGGTGTCAGGATGCCCTGGGGCCTCATCCCAGGGAGCTCTGGAGTGAAGCATTTTGATTTGTCCTGTTCCTTGAATAAGCTGCTCTGATCCTAAAGACGATGGGTTTACACTCAGACATAAACACTTCACAGTAATCAAGACAACGTGCAGTAAGTGCACGGGTGAACTGAACTGCTCACTCATCTCCTGCTGGAAAGCTGCCTTGCCTACAGAGGAAACCCTGACAACTGTCAAGGCTGCCACCTGCTATTGACACCACAGGGATGGCCCTGTCCCCAGGGACCAGAGCAGGCTCTTCACACCGTGTCCGCTCCTCAGGAGTACCACATCCCTTCTGGCAGGGTGTACCCTCCACGGGTCCCTCCCCAGCAGTGACCGCAGCCGCATGCCACGCAGCTGGGCAGGGGACGGCCGGGTGCCTGGGGTGCTGCTGGCTGCCCAGCCCACCCTGCTCCCCTCGGGATGGGCACGGGCAGTTCTGCAGGACCCAGGGAGGAGGCATCTTGAGGGATGCCAGAGAAAAAAGGCACTGGAGGTAGAGAGAAATGGTGATTTTCCCCATGCAGCTGGGACAGAAGGAGCTGCAGACATGTCTGTGCTCTGCCTTAGCAGCAGGCTTTTCTGCATTGAAGAGAAAACTCCCACGGCTGCAGGGAAGTTACAGCTCTGAAGTTCCAACTTGGAAGTTATAGCTGGCCAAGTTCGGTGCTTTGAGGCAGAAGACTGACACTGAATTTCAGCTGGGTTTTGCTAAGCAATGACAGCCAGAGTGCAGGGATGTGGTTTTGGTGGAAGGGAGATTTGTCCTCGCAGGGCAGCTGTTGGCCCTCTCCTTGGGTAAGAAGCCCAGATGTTTGCGTCTCATCGGGGCTCATGAAGAAGGACAGGGACCATAATCACAGGTGAAGGCTTAGATCTGGTCTGTGCTCCCAGACATCTTCCTGAGTGAACAAGCTTATTGCCCGCTACAGAGACCTCCATCCCTCCCAGCCTCATCAGCTGCAGAGAGCAGTGTGAGTGAACGGACACTGAAGAGAATTCCCCACCGCAGGGCTTTGGTGCACAGAGATTTTGAGCTTTACTCATCAAAACAATCTCTGGAAATGCCAAAGGAGGCCAGCACTGAGCCATATTTCACCAGACGTTGCACTGCTTGGAGACGGAGGGATGCTCCAGCTTCAGCCAGGCAGCAGGGCAATGCTTTAAGCCCACATTTCCCATGGATGCACGCAGACAACCCTGCCCTGAAGTTGGTGGCATCTGCTCTGCGCCATTTGACTTGGCTGGCCCCAGCCCAGGGCTCTGAACAGAGACTGGCTGGTCAGAAACAAGCACTGCCACACTCATCTATGGAGCATTTGCTGTGATCATAGTTTCGGAAGCATTTGGGAGATCTCTCCAAAGAGTATTTCTTTCATGTTGTGTTGTATTGCTCCCCTGGGGAACATTAAATGGGATATGCATCACTGAGGGTGCAGGAAGGATGTTCATCTGAGCTGTGTTTCTGTACATCTGCCTTTTGAATAATCTGTCATCAAGTAGGCATATTTGTTAATTATTCAGTCTCAGTAATTCAAAGCTGTTAATAATGGAAGAAGTAGATATTGCTGTAAATTAAAATCAATGGTTTGCATAACATTTTTGATCAAATCTGAGTGCTCTGGCTTCCAAGCATGCTTCCCTGTTTAATAAAGCAGAGATTGATGGGTTTGCTATTATGAGGAAATGAGATTCAGATAAAATGACTGTTGGTTAGTAAGAATACAGAAATCACTTAAGGAAAAAAGGTGAAATACTGATGTGGAATGAATACTTAAAACCCATATGTGGGCACATTTAAGAGTCTCTTCTGTATAGTAATTAATGTGAAGAAAAAAAAGTGTAATTATTTTTTCAAGCTCAATTTCTACTTCCATGTAAAAACTCCAACTTTTCTAAATGACCTCAAGTGCTTTTGCATATTTTATGCAGCAATTAAACCGCATAGATCAGTCATGTTGGTAAGACCATGCACATTGCTCCTCTGGTTTTCGTTACCCATGTCACACTCTGACCTCCCCACCACTGCAGTGGGAAAAGATCACTAATAACAGCTCAGTGCTGAGAGCACCTTGGGCACTGCACAGACACTCTGCAGGAGTGGGAGATGGCAAAGAAGGTGAGGGTTGAATAGATAAGATTATTTGGGGGCAGAGGAGGGCAGCTGATAAAAAGGGGGCTGGATGGCCCATTTCCAACCTGGAGAGGAATAACTGCCTGCAGAGGTAACCTGGAGCATCGCCTGGAGGCAGCCAAAGACCACAGTGAGCACTTCATAACAAGAGATTAACTGCCTGCAGAGGTAACCTGGAGCATCTCCTGGAGGCAGCCAAGGACCACAGTGAGCACTTCATAACAAGAGACGTGCGTAATTCTCTCTGAAGAAGATTAAAAGCTCAGAGCAGTGAGTTTTACCAGGGTAGCCTAGAAAAGTTTTCTTCTTGATTTAACAATGACCTCAAACTGTACAGGGAATATGTGGAGCAGTTGGTCTCTTCTGTTTTCAACAAAGCCATGGCTTTTCACTCTGTATCTCCAGCTGACATGATATTTCATGCAGGTCTTTACAAATAAGCTGTCATTTGCCTCTCCTCCTTTCTACTCCCCTGATTATTCCTAGGCATAAAATCAGAAGCTGAGTGTTAAACACTTAAGATATGTTATTTTATGAGTAAACCTAACAATGTGTGTCTCAGTATAGAAACATGACAATAGGGAAGATATTATTTGATCTATGGCTTTCCAGCTGTTACCATATTCTTTTCTACTGCCACCTAAAAATATTAATCAGAAGTCAGCGTTAATGCAGAAGCATATAATTTCTTATAATATAATGCCTGCAAATGCTACACTGCCTGCGCTGCTTCGCTTCAGACTGTGCAGATGGCAGGACAACTTCTAACAGATCCAAATCAATCCCGTACTTCACTTCTGTTTTAGAAACAGATTGAAATTAATTAAAGTATTGACAAGCCAGAAATAAACAGCATTCCACAGATCAAAATAACTCAGTCATATAAGTAGTTTCTTTGAGTGCTTGGGTTTCTTTTTTTTTTTTTAACCAAATAAATTGTGGCAGTGGGGCAGGTGGGAAGGGATGAGGTTTTCTCCTGGTTTGAACCTCAGGAACGTTCTGCAAACTGACTTGCTTACACCAATGGTGTAGGGCTGAAAACACACCATCCTATCGCAAACAGCACCAGCCCAAGTAGAACCACGAAGGATGACAAGAGGACTTCAGACCACGCCCTCCTGAACACAACTCCTGATAACAACATCACTGATCCTGCACCTCCGCTCTGCACAGCTCCTGGAGGCTGAATGCTACAGTGCTTCAGAGAATTAAGGGTTTCAAGCAGCTGATAATACTGATTAAAATAACTTGTCAAGATGAAGCAAAGAAGATGGGCTATTTAAATGCTTCAGAAATTGCCACGTGTGGGCTGTGGAGTCAATCAGTGTGTGCTCAGCATGCCCTGCGTTTGGGAGCGGGTCTGTTCCAGAGCTGCGGGGCGTGCAGGACCTCCAGAGCCATCGGGGCCGGAGCACGGCTCCAGCTCCGCACGCACCTTGAGACTGCCCAGAGTCGGGCTGGCACGCAAGGCACAAGGGGCTGCAAGTGACAAACACAGAAAAAAAACAAGCTTTCTGCTGGTCTGTGCAATTTCCTTAGCTTACAGCAGCAGAAATTCTGGATGGAAATCGGATCTGGGGCTGAAATCTGATCCTGAACGATGTGATCCTTTACCACGGTCTTTGTACAGAGGAAGGTGAGACATCAAGAGAGACAGCAGTTTGCACAGTTATACGGGAAATGGGCGACAGAGGTAGGAGAGAAACCCAGATCCAGAGAGTCTCCAAGCACTGTCTAAGCCTTAGGGAAGTTAGGCGGGAGTCCAGCAGCCACCTCCATCTCTGTTTTTCATAGAATGAAGAATGAAACCCTGGCTCTGCTCTTTCCCAGGCAGCAGATCAAGTGTTACATAATTTACACCCACATATGAATGGATATTGCTGTAAGGCTGATGCACGTACGTACAATCTCTAAAACCCATTAGACTGTCACCTAAAATATAAGCTAAAATTAACTTCTGAAATTAGCATTAGATTAAGCTCATGGTATTTACATGGAGGAAGGGCAGCTGCTGCAACTACTTCATTTGGGATCCACTAGCAACTACTGCAGGAGAGCTCTTGTGCAAAGCCCTGTGCAATCACCAACTGCAATCTTACACATCTACCTGGAGTTTGCAGGACCTTGGCACTACGTTTTGTTCCTTATAATATACTTTCACATCTTTACATTTTACTCTCAATGCCCTCCTCATATGCTGAATATTCCCCTTTTATTTTCCCATAAGCATACAACACTTTTTGGATATGCAGGGTCTACTTATTTTAATGAGGTTACCAAATACTCTAGAGCTATGAAACAGCCAAAGCTCTGGCATAGCCAGGAATTTAGGCACACTACAAAGGGGAGCAGAGATGTTGTAACAATCACTTCTCCTTTGTAAACACTGAATAAAGCCAAAGATCAAATGGGCCTTTAATCAGAAATGTCTTGATCAGTTCCTAATTACAATTGCTCCTCAGAAGTAAGCTCTCTGCATCTACCAAACTACATGTCAGTTCAATGAAGAACAGAAGATGATGAAAGAAGCACAAAAATAAACCTGACTTTTGGTGTATATTCCACATTAATAATGTGATTACCCTCCATTTTCCAGATAAGTGGCTCTTGTCTATCTCATGTCATACAGAAGTTTTAAACAGAGCAGGCTGTACATTCACATGACAAACACAACACAGCTACGCTCAGATCTGATTTAACAAAGCACCTTATGTCCCAGCAGCATTCCCATCAATTGTCATTCATTTCACTTCCATATTCTAGACATGTTGAAGACAGAGTCTAGTATGTACTTTTGAATAAGAAGGGTTGTAATTCAGTTACTGTACAATTGTACTTTACAGAGACATAAGCAGCGTCACCATTACACATACATGTACAACTGTCGCAGGCTTTATCTCGATAGTTTAGAAACAGGGAGTTTGAACTTGATGCAGATCTGTGACATAACCTCCTCTGGCATGGGAGTGAGTGGGAAAATCAAGGTTTAGACTCATGTTGAACACACTCTGAGTGCACAGATTTCTCACAGAAATCTGTGTGATGCCTCCTGCAATAACCATGTGCAAAACTGGGGTGCACCGAGGCTGACCAAGCAGAGCCCACCATTCTTCAGGGGTGAGCTGCTGCTCCTGGGCTAAAAGCGTTTGTTCCCTGTCTCTTCCCATTTAAAAAAAAAAAAAAAAGAAAAAGTCCTACCCTATCTCCACGTTTGTTTGCCAAAAGATAACTCTTTATCAAAACACTATAGTGGCAGTTCTTAGTCTTTATTGGCATTCTCATACCGAGTTCTCATTTTCAAACCTGGGAAAACCTTTGTCCCCATCTTTACAGAAAGCCTGGAAGTTGCAAGACTCAGATCAAAAAGCAGGAAGGTCCTGCTCTACTTTTGCAAGCAATACTTGCAGTCAGGGAAGTATTGTTAAATGAGAGGCATTCAGTCAAGACCTGTGGAAGAGTCCTGGCATCGGGCTGTATATTAACACAGCCAGGCTGTGTACTTTTCCCACTGCTTGTTTACACCTTGGACAATAAAAGACAAATACAGCTATTGGCTGTCTAACTTCTAATATTTCCTGGATAGTTTCCCAGTTTCAATAATCCAGAGGAATGAAAGAGTTTCTTGTTGTTACCGCTGCTAATGGAAGCCTTGGCACAGACAAGATGATACACTGATTTCTGGAATACATGTTTTCTGAGACACCCCTTAGACACCCACACGAAACCCAGTTCCCAGACAATAGCAGGAGGTACTTTCACGCCTTGTTTGAAGACAACATAGGACTGTACGCCCCAATGAGTTTTTTAAGGCACAGCATGGTGGAGTTCATCAGTTCAGCTCCCAAGCCGTGTGCCCCTTGAAATATTTGACGGGGTGATTGCCTTGTGTCCCCAGGGAATGCTGTGTCTCCTTAGTCCCTTCTCCAGTGCCACAATTTCTGAACTGCCCAACCCGTTCGCTGCACCCTGACACAAAACACATCAGTCAAGCAGGGTAAGAGTCACCTTTGAGATGTCATGCGTTGCCAACTCTGCTATACCTCCATCTGAGCTTTACCATGAAGAACAGTGGGGCAAAGCTAATTCCAGAGGTGGCTGACAGAAACCTTCCGCTCACAGAGTACGTGTTCCGTCAGCTCATTTCGTATGAGCCTCGCTCTTGCATTTAGGCTCCCGATAGGTGTCCTTTCCAAGCAAGGACATGGAAAGTCCTTGATTCAAGAACAGAGCACTTAAATTTCTTGTTTAATTTAAACCTCCTTCTACATCCCCAGCTAAGTGCATGTTCGGAATACTCTCCACAAAAGCCGTATCACATTTCTCACTTCAAATAAACAAGAGAGGATGTCAACCTGGGCAAGCAGCAGAACAGAGGAAAAACAAAGAGCTGGGACTGCTTTGCAGATGGTAAGTGCAGACACCCAGCTCAGACGCAATCCAGATCCCACCCAGGAGTCACTACCAGCACATTTCTCCGAGGCCAGCCCAAGAAGCTCTGGAAGTGTTTGTTCAGTTGTGATTTCCTTTGGCTAACAAGTGCAAGAGCTTCCAGGGGAATGTCTTGCAGTGCCAAAGACTGTGACAAAGATTGCTAGAAAAAAATGCTCCTGGAGAAAAGAGGGATGTGAAGGGAGAGACCCTCTTCCCCACAAAGGAGTGAAACAACCTAGAGGTTTCTGGTCACATCAGGTGTGGGCTCTCCACTCACAGGTTCTATGAACTTCATGGTTGATCCACAGCTGGGAGCTAGCTGCTGCCTCTCCCAGGTATCTCAATGCAGGCTGAATTTAAAAATCTGTTCCAGTTCGATAACTGGCCACTTGCAAATAAATTACTGCTGGGTACCACAGGTCTGTAATCGTCCCTGCCACTGACTGAGGAAACTGGTCCAAGAACTGTGAGGGGAAAAAAGAAGAAAAGTAAAGCTCAGAGGGAAAAAAGAGATAAAGCCAGTGGCACCGCAATGATACTGCTTATAGTGTCCTGGTTCAAGAGTCAGCACCATCAGACAAGTTCTTTAGACTAGAAAATAAGCTGTGAAGCTGCATCTCAGAATGGATAACAAACTAAGAGCCCTACTGGAAATAAAACCTACTGCCCAGACATACTTGGAAATGAGCAAAGGCCTGGAGAGCTGAAATTCAATAAAATAGAGCAGAAACACAGCATCAGTCTGAGGGTTTAAAAGCCTACAGAGGAAGAAAGGCTGGGCATGTCAGCTGTATCACGTCGCCCTATTTGGAAAGTTTTGAGATAAACGAAGAAGAGGTGAGGTGCCTGCACCCAGCATCTCAGATACACCTAGAAAATGACACTGCAAACACAACGCTCTTTTCAAGAGTCAGAGAAGGGACCAACCAAGCACAGAGGCACAAGGCTCAAAAAAACCCCAAACCAATCAACCAACCAAAAAAAACCCCAAAAACCAAACAACAAACAACAAAAAAGCCCCCAGACTAGACCATTTGTTTTTGTGGGTAATCTGTTCCACGTCAGCAGGGTAACTAGCTCCCAACCCAGGGTCGGCAGACTCCTGGCAGTGCTGAGCAGCCAGGCTGCTCATCGAGGGTAACCAGGGAAGCATGTTCCCATTGGGCTTAAATTTGCTGCTTAGGGGTCTGCAAGGCTTCTGGAAATGCAACAGCACCTGCCAGCCACAAAGCACTGAACACTGTAATTGGTGATATTTCTGGAAAGCTGCTGCAGTGCATTTTAACTAAGGATGAGTACAGAAAGTTAGGGGCTTTTGTGATTAATTTTCTGCCCATTTAAACTTTGTTACTAACTTGAACAAGTATTTCAGGTGAGGGACACTGTTAGCTGAATCAGTTTACACTGAGCTCCAGTGAAAACTTCTATTTTACAGTGTGTCACAAAGAGTAATTCTAAACAAATCCTCATGTTGCTGCAAGGAGACAGGGCTAACAAGGGCTCAGAGTGTGGCTTACAGGGAAAAGTATAAGCAATACAAAACACTAGGTGCCTGCATAGGACTAGACCCAGATCTGCTGGTCTCAGGAAAGCATACTGAAGAGTAGCTGAATTGCAAGGATTAAAAACCCCATGTTTCATTGTAGCTGCCAACTCTGCCTGAGAATCACATCCCCATTACGGCCCATAAAAATGGAAATTGCAAATAATGGCAGTAATGGGACCAAATCTATTCCAGCTGCTTGGGAATGGAGAAAAAAAAAATGCATTTTTTCTCTAGCACTCTAGCATGGCCCAAAATACCACAAAAGCAGTTTAATTCCCAAAGAAGTAAGGCAGTCTATTAATTTTTCAGGGATGTCTACCAGCAAAGAGGAGGTTTGTATCTTGATGCACAAGCCCCAAAGAGGTTGCAAAGGGAATTGCCTATGCTCTTTCCCTTAGAGGAACTCAAAATTTGTCTGGACTCCTGTGACATCCTCTACTTGCCCTAGTCCTCCAAACACGCAAGTCCTGGTTTGAGTCTGCTCAGAAACATGTCATAGCTCTTGGGCAGCTTCCTCACCACTCAGCTCTCAGTCCTGAGAACTTCTTGACTAAATTAACATGAACCAGGTCCCTCCTGCTTTATCTTCTTTTGTTGGATTTATTTATTCTCCTATTTATTTATTCTCCCTGTTGAGTAGACAACAGCCTGCTCTCAGATAAGCCCTCAGAGCTCTCGGGAAGTTCTTGAGAAGAGCAAGCCCTGGACAGGTCTCCAGACTAGTCTACTGACAGTGAGCCATGAGCTGGCCCATCACCACAGCCCTGTGGAAAAGAGGCTCTGGAAACAAGCAGACTTCGTATTCTCAGGTCTTGAACAGAACTTAAATGCCAATAGATATAACTCTGGAGATATGAAGTTGATAAAAAAATAAAACAATATAAGCTCTAAGAGCCAACTGGGAGCTCGGGAGATTTTCCAGATTAGGCTCAGGAACTGGGGACTAAGTGAAGAACAGTGTTTACACACATTTGACATCTGGAACTGACTTCTTTCAAGAGAACTCAGAGTCATCAGGACATGCTCCTGCCCAGCACTATGACCACTGGAGCCTGCTTTTACCTCTGGCTGGTACCTGCTGGAGCAGTCACCCAGTATTCCCATGAAGAAGGCACTGGGGCTGGGAAAGTCACGCAGCAAATGAACAAGCAGAGACTGGGGCGTTAAAGCTCTGGGGTCACCGGAAAAGCAAGGACAATGTCTGTGCCTACTGTTAGGTAGAAATACCCTGTGCCTGTACACAGAGCTGCAGTTAGAGATGAGCTATGATAGAAGTACCTGACCTAGAGAGGGGTGACAGAAGACAGATATGACCCCAAAACAGCCAGGACACGTTTCCTCTACTCTCATGTAGGCACGAGCTCACGTGCCCTGGGAAGGGAAAGGCCCTGCTCGATTCACTCTCTCTCCTTCACTCTGACCCATCAACAGAGGGATAGCCAGACCTTTTAACAGCATCCTCCTCACCCCCTCCCATCCCTCACCAGCAGCAAGCAGAGCCTTCTCCTTCTTCTTCACTCGTCTCTAAGCTTACAGCAATGCCAGTGTGCAGTCAAAAGGTCAGCTGCTGGTCCATTTATCACAGGTATACCAGCACAGAGCCAGAAGCCCAGCTTCTGTCCCCAGCAGCACTATCCAATGTCGATATTCTGTTTCTAATGCTTTTTTTCTGCAAGGATGCTTTTTTTTTCAGTTTATTTTTAGAGTTTCCAGATTTACTGTTCCTCAAATGTGAGAAATAGAAGGGCATCTGGCAAGTCACAATCAAATTCTCCCTGCAGTCCAGGCATCTGTCCTGGGAAGGACTCAAGTTGCATAAGGCCATATTAATCTTTCAGCAATTCAAGAGAGCAGAGACTGCCTCAGCTGCAAAAAGTCACCTGCAACAGGCAGACCCTTCACCTCTCCACCTCCTATGTATGTGCTTAAAGGTAGAGTAGCTTGGCCTCCAGTTACTTGGTTTGTATTGAGGGATATAAGGACAAGAGCTGAAACTGCTTTTTGCAAATGTGAGCCCACCAGTTCACTTTGTCTCCCCATGGGATGAGGGGGAACCCATTGCTTTGCTACATTTTTCAGCATGCCTCAAGCTGGGGATTTTCTTTTTGCTGCCTCCAGACCCACCCCCCCCCCTCCCCTTTTTTTTTCAAATAACCTGCCCTACAATGGATTCACCCCCAAAAGCCAAACATGCTTGTGTTCAGACAACGTCCACTTTTACTTCATGTTCTGACTTTGGGATGCTGCTCAGAGGATACACAATGGCAAGTCCTTGGTTAACAGATGGGGCAAGACAGTAAGTTCAGCCAGCAACTGAGGTTCAGACCTCTGACTGTTTGCCAGACTAGGGAGTCACATCACTGACAATTCATTGCCACAGCACAGTAAGGGCAAAATAAATAGTGGAAAAACTGAACTAGGTTAAGAAGAGGAGCATATTTCTTATCTGCATTGTAGATGCACTCTGCTCCAGGGTAATAATCTATCAACAGTCATTTATACTAACCGATAGCAGGTCCTAGACACATGGCCAAGCAAATAGCACAAAATGTTTTGCTGAGGCATCTTTCGTATCTGAGATAGTAGAATGGGTTGACGGTTGGACTTGATGATCCTTGAGGTCTTTTCCAACCTTAACGATCCTATGATTCTATGAAATGCTCTTTCCCAAGCAGTGAATGGCTCGTTCCACAGCTGCACACAGTATTGCAGCAGGATCTGGAGTAGGAAACCGCTCACCACAGCTCTCAGCGTTCCCAAGACAGCACTCTCAGGAGAGATGTCCAGGATTGCCTTTCTGCACTTCTCCAAAACCAACCCAGGGAATTTTAACTCACTGAGAAGATAGCAAAAGCCATTAGATTTCCACCTACAGCCAATACCCTTTTGTTTTGAGACAGTCTGTTCTATAAGGAAACACAGCTCTGTCAATATGACTCACGTGCCCTGTTAACCCTTACACTGCTAATCCAGTTCTGTGTCACCCGCACAGCTCCAGTTTTGCAGCAAGACACCCTAACACCCCTTCTCAGCTTCCTTACCCACAACCTCTGAGCACGGCTGGCCCAAAATATCCCAAACATGGAGACAATTCAAATTTCGCCAGCCTAACGCTGAGGGTCAGCCCTGAAAAGTCAAGGAGGGTGTCCTGCACAGCCCCTGGCACCGCAGCTGCCAGCCCTGCCCTTCCTGACAGCCAGCGGGGCAAAAGCTGGCAACAAGGTCCAGCCCATTTCCCTGCTCTGGGCAATCTGCTGCTTTCTAGGGCAGCTGCCCATTTTGCCAAGCCCTAGAGCTGGCTCTGCCCCAGGATATCTCAGGCTTTGGGACTGTTTTAGCAGCCCTCCACAGATCTTCACGGGCTGCCACTCTGTGCAGAGATGCTGAAGCTAAAGAAAGGATGTGCTGAAAGACACCAAAGTTAATTTTTATGGCCCAGCCCTTTGTCAAGGGCATT
The DNA here is from genome assembly GCF_000699245.1 of Pterocles gutturalis. Lineage (NCBI taxonomy): Eukaryota > Metazoa > Chordata > Aves > Pterocliformes > Pteroclidae > Pterocles > Pterocles gutturalis. Next base: position 11,949 of record NW_010128478.1, on the reverse strand, counting down.
TTCATCTGCACAGATTCCTCAGGGCACACTAATAAAAGCAGAATGAAACATCCCAGAAGTGCATGGCAGCCTTACCTCCCTGGGGGTCTCAGCACACACAGACAAATGGTGGAGCTGTCCCTCTCCTCTGCACCCTCAACGTATTTCAGAATATATATGTCTCATTTGCTCCACAGCTGCCGTAAGGGAGCACGCTATTAATTTGCAGAAGCTGGAGCCAGGCTTAAAAATTCCATTAATTAAGTGTTGGCGGAGGTGTTTGGAAAGACGTTCCGATAAATATAGTGCTATAAAGTGTTTCCCTAGAAACTGAGAAAAAAGTTGAACAATATGAAAAGTACCCAGGCTGGTAACAGCTATCGCTCCTGCTGAGTGGTACCTGGGCTGGAGGGAGCATTTGGCAGAGAGAACTTCTTTCATAGGGCTTTTTTTGGCTACCAAGGATTTTTCATTGGTAGCACAAAAATACAAAAGTGAACCTCTTCATCATGCCTTGCTTCCCTGTACACTCCTGCTTTGCCCCTCTTCTTGCACCCAGTGTCAGCAGCTGGGAAATGCTCCACAAGGTCTATGGCTGCGGATTCGGCAACGCCCCATGCATTTTAGTGGTCCCAGTTTGTGGAATCCTTCCTAGGTGCCCCTGCTGTGCCCGACCACCCCAGCACCTCCAGGCGCACAGCGGCTAAACCCTACAAACCCAGAACTGGCTGTCTTTCAAAAGGCTACTTACAAAATTATCAATTTTCTTCGACAGCACAGCTTATATATAGTTATATCTACAGCTGATGTAAACCAATACTGTTAAGTTTTGCCTCAGAAGGGATCTGTAGGGTTTTACTTTGCTCTTTTCTGGCCCTGTGTGTTCTGCCCGCCATTATCCTCAGGAGAAACTGCACTCATCCACATCAGCTCAGCAAGTGGAACAGGACATTATATCACTTGTACACCAAGGGATGAAAACACTCAGCTCCCATCTGCGTGCTCCTCTGAGTTCCTGCCTGGGGGACACACACAGGGAAGACTGGGCTTTGTAGAAAATCTTCTCAATCAGTATGTCTGTCTCCACAGAAATGCATCAGCAAATACCTTTCTGGATGGATGCTGCAGGTATTACAGGAGGATTAGAGCTGATCTTCCCTTAGAAAGGGGACTAGGAAAAGACAAGCGCTCTAGGCTGATTTGGGCCTGTTAAATGACATTTTAGCCTGCTATTTCTCACCTAAACAGAAATGCGATCAAAGAAGTTCAGATAAACAATGATTTAATGACTCCAAGTGTAGAAGCTGGAGAGGTTTTAAAAAGAGCTTGTGTATATATAAGAATAAACACTTATATTGCAACCTGCTGGAGGAATCTTAAGCTGTTTGCTTTCCATGAATCCCCACTGGCAGGGCAATTGGAGCACATAAGCTCTTTCCTGAAACCCTTCCATTTTCTACACCACAGGTCATTAAATCAGACACTTACTTTGTTCCAACCACTCGCACATCCTCAGCCTTGCCCAAATGTCCAGCTCTGCTTTCAGCTCGGTTTTCTGCCTGTCCTGCCCCACAGCTCAGTCCTTGTCCCCTTCAGTCCTCACTGCTGACTGCTGATGTCCCACGCAAGGGGAGCACCAGGACCGAGGGCACACACCGACTCTTCTCCTAGGACATCCCTTAGCTGCTCCTGGGGCTTCGGGAATGGAGCTCTTTGGGTCCCTCCCTCTCCCACTATTGACTATCGCTCCTACTTCCCCCCAGGTTTGAATGGGGAGAGGACACCCAAGACCTTCTCTGCCTCTTTCTGCAGCCAGCCATCCTGATGGTGTACCAGCTTTAGGTAACGAACTCGTCTTAGAGCCAACCATCAACGGCACCATTTCTTGGTGCCCATGGAGAAAGGAGCCTCTGGGGCCAACACGGCAAAGCTCAAGGTGTATATGCGAGTGAGTCACAAACCTGAAGTCCAGAGGGCTTATCATCGAGAAGGTCTGTTGTCAGAAATAATGTTCACTACAGCTCTGTATGAGGACTTTGAGACAGCAGCTGGGTTAAATAATGGAATATTTTCTTTTCTTCCAAACAAACACAACTAATTCAACCAATTTGATCTCTCATTCCCTCACCTTGCTTCTCATTTCTCAAAGTCGAGACAAGATTAATGAACCTCACACAGTACTGCTGGAGGGCTCTCCGTTTTTCAGAGTACTTCAAGCCACAAAAATACTTTCAGAAACAAACTGAGAAAACGAAAGCTGATAAAGCCAAGTTTGGAAGCAATTAACATCAATCTAAAATTCAGCTGTTTTGGGGGCTCCGCTTAAAAATAAAAAGCAATTACTGTTGTGACAAACTCAAATAATACATTGTTTCTCCATAGTTGACTTAACAAAGGGAGTCTGCCTTCACCAACAGCTACAATAAAAAGATTTATCTAAAAGCTATTTACTTGCTCTGAATGTTCTAATGATTTTTTTCCAAAGCTTATTTCTCAAGAGCATAACAGCCTCTCCCCAACACCTGAATAAGCAAGAAAACTTTGTACAGTGTGAAGTACACAGAACAGCTCTGACCACGCTCAGAAGTGCCCATTCAAATAGCAGAGGTTTCCCCTCGTTGCCCAAGAGCGTGAGAAGAGCTCTGGCCAGCAGAACCACAGCTCTGCTCGCCCAGTCCTGGCTGTCAATGCCAGGCAGCTGCTTTTCCACTTCTCCCCTGCCAGCTATGGGCTTGAAGAGCAACAAGGGCTGCTAGTTCTGGAGCCTGTATGAGACTCCAGTGGTCACACTGCGGAGAATCAATCAGTCTTGAAGATTTGCCCAAGGTCCTACAAAGAGTTTGGTGTGAGAAGTGGAAAACAACCTGGTCCTCAAAGCCCAGAGCACAGCCTCTTAGGTTAAAATGCTGACAGAAATATTCAAAGAGCTGCCTGAAACACAACTGTGTGGTCAATATGTGGCACGCTAGAGTAGGGTGCGTGCCCAATGGAAATATCAGCCAGCACATGAAAATCAGTTTGCAGCTTTGGAGAAATGTTAAGATTGCCTCTTGTTAGTAACTGCCACTTCCCAACCTGTTGCACTGTTGTACACCGCACCAGAGCCTGTCTGTGCCAAAAGGTATTTCAAAAAGCTTGAGCCAATGGTTTTCAAACTGTGTCAGCAAAGCATTTCTTCTACTGAATGAAGCATTTGAGCACCCTGCAGCTGTACATGATGGGAAACTCGCAGAGCTGCATCACAAATAGTCCTCTGTGGTGCCTGTTCAGCCAAAACTGAGAGAGCCCAGGGGCTGGGAATGCTGGGCTTGCCATGCAGCACACGTAGCAATGGGATGAATGAACTACGAATGCTGGAGCTCAAAGAAACAAAAATGAACAAGAATGGCCGACCACAACATTCAGAACTGGCATAGATTTGAGTCATCTGTGCTCCCAACAATGGAAAGGGGTCAGGTTTAGCTGCTATGAGATAAGGAGGGATTGGCATGCTGATGGGAAGCTTGACTTAATTCCTGGCTACAGGGCATGCTGTGTAGTGAGATGATGAAAGTCGTACCAAAGGTAAGTCTCTGAAGGCTTTCATACTCTTTAATAAGGCCATTGATCACTCCCTGTACACAGCATGTTTGCAGCCTACACTGGCAAGTGCCCAAGAGACACAGAGTCCTCCCTGTTCGTGCCTCTCCGGATTGTGCAGCGAGGTCTGCAGGTGCCGTTCTTCATACACGGAAGCTTTTTTCATGTTTTCATGGGCAGAGTTATTATGTACCTACCCACACACTGTAAGAACCAACTGCCTGGTCTGTACACAGAGAATCAAGAGTCCATGGGACTCCCAGGTGACTTCTGTAGACACAAACTATGTCTATTGTAGCTGGTAGTTTGGCACCATGGGAGCAGATCAAGGCAGTTGGTACTGAGGCCCTGACATCTCCACTCTATGCAGGACACAGGGGGATATTTTGGGTTAGATTTAGCCCAGTCTCCTTGACTGAACGTCGAAGCTGCATGGTTTGAACCCATGCTTCAATCCTTTAGTCCTCATTAAGGACTGCAGAGTGTGTGGTGCAGAGCTGCTGGTTTAATATCTTCCAACAGGAATGTACTTCACAAGTCTCCTTGCTAAGGGTTATGTGATCCGATCTGATACTCCACGTGTGGGGATGACCAGGAGATTCACCTTCCTGCTGCTCGGCACTGAAATGCGAGCATAGGCACCGTACAACAACCGTCAGCAAAGCCAACTCTGTGCACTTTCCTTCTGTGCCCAGAGAGATGCACTCTTCCACTTTTTCTGAGGCTGTCAAAATCATTGTGTTTGTATGAAAATGGAATTGCTTAATGCATAAAAAAAAAAAAAAACAGAAAATAAAAAGAAAAAGAGAAGTGCAAGCATGTTTCAAAGGTTTGTACAAATTTAAGAGAAGCATGGGCAAGCACCTCGTCAGGCAGGGCAGCAGCCTTGCACCAGCTCTGGCTCCAGTCTGGCTCTGGATTCAAAGTGGTACATTGCAACCTTCAAATGGAAGAAGTTTGTGCCAGTGAGGGTAGCAGTGAAGGGATCTGCAGGAGCTCCTGCCCTTTGGCTGGAGGGCATCAGCAGCAAATAGCCTACAGTTCACCATGTGCCTGCTGTGCTAGAGCTGGTCAGTGGAAAGGACTGCTGTACTCTTCTGGAGTGTGACCAACTAATATTTTTATAAAGTTGCTTGAAATTAAGTGAATAAAGAGAACAGCTTTTTTTCCATACTGTAACCAATTCAAGGGCTCAAGTTTTCATTCCAAGCCACTTGACAGTATCTTATTAACCTACTGCCTATAATAAATGTGTCCAATAACAATCGCCAAGTCACACAAAATTAAAAAATTCTAGTAATAGAATAGTAATCGGAAATACTTGTGAGGTAATTTATTTTTTCTACTCTTGAATCAGAGAAAATGAGGTCTGCCATGGCCCTCGGCTGTGAAAAATACAAAACCCAAAGCAGACTGTCTAAAATTTCCTCTCTTAACCCCACACTACAATCTTTGCAAAATGCATAACCAAATTTTTACACATAATTAAAACATTTGTACACTTTAATCTGCCTGCAATACTTGAGGCAGCTACAGAGATGTAAAGCTGCTCATCACTTGGCATCTTCTGGGGCATCTCATCAAAACCTGTCGGAAGGCAGGAGCCCTGCACCCACAGCCGTCCCAGCAGGACAACTGCGGCACTTCTTGCTCTGAACCGAAGAGCGACATGATTCTTCCACAGGGCTCAGCTCAAAACAAAGTCAACCTGTCCCTATCTCCACTCATCCCACTTTTGTCCCCATGTTGACAAAGCACCTCCCATTTCCCCAAGCTTTGCCCCCTTCTCATGTAGTCTTCCCACAGGAGCATCCCTGACCCCTGCAGAGATGGGGAGCAAGGACCAAAGTCTCCATCTCTCACACTTGCCATGTGTACCTCTGGAAGACAACATGTGGAAACCCCTGGCTTCAACAGAAAACATTCAGTGTTGCACATCTCAGGGAAAAAAAAAAAAAAAACAAAACTAAAATCAGTGCAGACAAAGGAGAAATATTAGCTACTTACTGCTAGCTGACAAGCAAAGCTCTCAAAACTGAAAATTCATGGTTTGAAAAAGCGTGGAGTCAAAATAAAACCATATGCCTACCGCAAAGTCTGTATATGCCACCAATCACACAAAATGAAGGACTGCATTAGCCCAGCTCAGAAACAGAACCACTAGGAACACAGGAATAAAATAATTCCTGAAGTATAACAACGTGAGATCTGCCCACGGTGTTTGATCAAAACAGCTGGAGAACGGTGAATCAATAGTGATTCAGGAGAGCTTTCAAATTCCCATGGATTTGCATTCATCAGATCCCCAGGAATACCTTGTGCTGCCTTTTAACATCTAAATGGGAAGTTGGATGAAATAATTCACTAAACGAGAAGTTCTCCCTTGGAGATGCTTCCACTGCCCTACCACGGTCAGGCCACACGAGCTGGCCACACTAACCAGTCTCCACAAGAAAGGAGTCCTTTAAGGGACTCTTCCCAAAAAACCTTTTCCCAGGCCTGTGCAATGGGCATTCTCCACAGCAAGCTGAGCGAAGGAGACCCCCCAGCTCTGCCCCTGCTCTGGCACCCCCCAAGCACCCAAACCCCCTTCCTCCCAAGCACTTCTCATTGCATTCAGGCTACATCACATATTGGAAAGTATCACAAGCAGGAAGAGAAAGCCTAATTCTGACAGGAATTAGTTTTATTTGGGTTTGATTTTTTGGGGTTGGGAGGAAGGGTGGGGTTTTGGCTGGGGTTTTTTTTTTTTTTGGTCCAGGATTAGGGTGGATTGGAATTATAGTAAAATTCAAAAATAGGGAGAAACAGATAAATGATCTGTCGGTTCCTACAAACAGTGAATTACAAAACTCCAATAGGTGATTTAAAAACATCCATGCTGGGTCAGACCTACTCAGTGTCTGTTTCCACCAGCGGCAAATAGCATGTTACTGAAAAAATATATAGGTGAGGTAAATATAATGTCACACTTCCCTCCCGGTAGAGCCTCCCTGTGCCCAGGCACTCACAGTTCAGGCACTCACTGAAGTAGTTTTTCTGTGCCCCTTGGTGTTCATGAACTAACAGATTTTCCTTAAACGAATGATGAAATGTATAGTGGGGAATTTTTTCACCATAGTAAGAAACAGAAGTTTATTTTTCCTACTGCCTTTAGAGTGTAGGGAAAATTGCCTGGTGTCAGCACCTTAATTCCCTTTACAGAGAAACAGCAGTAGCCTCCGCACTTAACTACACTTCTGGTATTAAAAAGGCAAGACAAATTTCATTAAGCAAAACACATTAACTCTCAGCATTGATTACCGGGTTATAAATGTGACCTGCTAAGTGTGCATTAAAGCAGCAACCTGGAGTTGCCAGTGACTTTCCCAACACTTGAGTGGGTGAGTGAAGACCAGAGATGTTCTCTCTGATAGCACAGCACTTTGAGGAGGCTCATTAAGGACAGAAATTGCCTTTGAAAATGTATTATCTCACTCTGTGCATGCAACTGGAGAGCGTGGCTTGAGCAGAGGCATCTCACCCAAAAGCCCAACAACTAGAGCTGTGAGGACAGGGTGGTACAACAGGATCCTTTTGAGGTGTAAGACCCTGTTCCCCCCTTTTTTGTACTGCGTTTCCTCCTGATCTCTGTCCAGCAACTCCTTAGGGAAAGGTTTCCTGGAAGACCAGAGTACATACCCTTGATCTGTCTCTACCAGAGCAATTTTCTCCAAGACATTTCCCCATGTACTTGCCACTTGAGTGTCCAGGCTGGGGAAGGGTGGAGAATTACTCCCCAAAATAAAAACTAGGATTAGACTTTCAGCAAGCACAGATGGGCTTGTGCTTGGTCTTTGATGAGGTCCTATCCATCCCACTGCAAGGAAGTCTTTGTCTTGGCTATGCCACATCTGACATTTACACAAATAACAAGGTGACACTACACCCTCACAGAAGCTCCAGGAAACACCAAACAGGATATTGTTGTATGAGCAGAGACCTTCATCTACAGGCAAACAGAAAATACCATCTTGCAGCTTTGCAAACACACTGTACGGCCACTTCCCCTGCAGCTCACCAGCTGGATGAGACTCGGTACAGGAGGAGCCACATTGTTTATCCTACCTCACATTAACATCAAGTTCTTCCATCACAGGCAACAGGCATAGGTAGCTGGGAGTTCAGTGTCCATAGAAGAGACCTCGTCCTGCAGTGGAAAGAGTTAGAAAGGACAGTTATCAATTAAAGGATCTCTCATGGGTGCACATTTACCGCCGTGAAGATGCCCATGCACTGCATTTGCCCCTCTGGCCAGCAAAAAGGTTATTCTGGACAAACGTTCAGTTTCTATAGGGGTCAGGAGATGCAGCTTAGGCAGAAATATAAGAAACGATGCACAGGATACAGATCACATCTAAGACTGTATCTGTCAGATGCAGACATCTTGTGTCACTTGGTGAAAAATCCCACTGTGTGTAGTGCCTCCTCAAAACAGTAGTAGGTCCTTCCGTCTAATTAGCACAAATGAGGTA
>NW_010128478.1:0-3846 GCF_000699245.1 Pterocles gutturalis | reverse complement strand
CAAAAGACACAAACCCAAAGCATTACACCAGCGCACACAGGACACTGTGCTGTACCCAATGAGCTCTCGGCGCTGGTGTGAAAAGGAGCACGCAAAAAAACACCCCTGGCCAATCTGTCCTGTCCTTCTGCAAGTGAAAGCCCCAATGACCTCGGAGGAATCCATCCATGTATGTTTTTCTAAGACTCTCACAGCTGAAGTAGTCTTATTTCTAGAAATAAATTGAAGCAACATAAAGTACTAACATACCACTCTTGAAACTTGTTCTCCAAGACCAACTTTTTACTAGGTTTATGAAATACGTTCTGTTACAATTCTGGTGACAGCGAGTGGCCGAGCACTACGACACAAGTGACCTCTTCCAGCCTATGCTTACATTCAAAATGACATGCTATAGCATGCACACATGTGAGCTGCACTGGACCTCAGATTTTTCATGGTAACTTCCAAACTTTCAAAGCTATAAAAACTAGTTTAAATGCAATCCACTGAAAAAGGTTTGCAAAACCTCGCTGGGAAAACACAAGTGAGAATGCTTAGTAAATTAGTTTTTGTTTTTACACAAAATTAAAACATTGACTTACAACTAAATTAAAACAGGTTTCCTGTGACACTGTGTTGTACAGCCTTATGAATACTTAATAGCAGTGCTGTAATTACAAAGAACTAAATGATTTGCAGCTCAAGTTAAAATAAATGTACTTACTCCCAGTAACATTAAGTGGTATAAATATTAATGGGATTTTTAATACTATCAAAATCCCATCATGACTCGAAAGAAATGAATGCACCGTCTTAATAAAGAGTTTGTGTTTGCCGCTAACACTCCAGTGGAAAAAAATGGGATAAGTTTCTGAGCACTTCAGACTGGTGATTTCCCCTTGCGTTGCATCTCCAGAGAGCCAAGGATAATGCTGCCACCATGACGCTATTATTAATAACTCAAACGCAAATAATGCCCTTGTGGTTACTTCGAAGAAAAGATGGCAATAATACTGACTCAGACTTCCTAGATACAAAGCCAGGTTTGCACTGCAAACCAACTCCCACTGTCCCAGCCTGGTTCGGTGCTTACCCAAATTAGCAGTTCAGTAGGTACAGACCACAGGTAGTTTTGCAAGCAAAACTTACTCAAGTCAAAACGGTGTTTTTATCTGAGGGTGGAAACCTTCAGAATTTGGCCACTATTGAAGCCTTCAATCGCTGTTTCTAAGGGCACTCTGGATTCTGGTGACTTAAAGACTACGGCTGTATTTTGCAAATATAAGGGTAAGAGGTCTAGAGTTTCTGATCAAGTCATCTCTGTTTCCCTAAGACCCGACCTCCAACTTTAATTTGGGGGGGAAAAAATCTCTCTTGTGCTCCCGCTCTGGAGTTCTTCCATAGAACAAAACACCTTGCAAGCTGCTGGGATGGCTGCCTGTCAAAGATAGAGGAAGAAAATCCTGGAAGATGGTCCTAGGGATGTAAAAATACAACCAATACTCTGAGCTTAAATGGACAAAAATAAATCTATTTACTTAATCTCCAAATAGGTTTAAGTAACCACTTACTTCATCCATTTGTTTGGCATATAGGTTAAATTAATTTCAGTTAATTCAGAAGCAAATACATCAGAATAGGTCTGATACCGTGCTTTGTTTCAATGAGGACAGGAACCCATTCTTCCCTGTCTGTCATTTCAAAACAGATAAATACGGACCAAAGAGAACACACTATAAACCACAGTCAAAACACGTGAGATCTTGACCCACCTTCCCTGCCTGCCAGCACAGTTGTGAATGAGCCACAGCACTGGCTAATTCTGCCTCACAGCATCCTTCAAAAGTGAGTTGCCATCTCAGTTTACCATGGAGGCACAAAGAGGTTCACTGAACCCCACCAAGAGGGTCCAGAGCAGGGCAGAAGCAGCCCCTGGACATAAGATATTAACTTGATCTTAGTGTTGAGACAGCACAGCTATGCCACAAGGAAAATCTGGTCAAATTTTGTTGACAGTGATTCAGGGGAAATGGTTCCTTTGCCATGCAGAAGAGAGGCTTTAGAACTTATTGCTACAGTGGGAAGTTACGAAACTGCTTTGCTGCAGTTCCCACCTGTTACAGCTCTGAATTACAAGGAAAACACGTGTGCGTGGGAGCCAGCAAGAGTGGAGGGCAGGAATAAGGTGACATTTTTTCTGTCTTTTTCATCGGCACTATCCCTGTCCCCCATGCTCCCTTCAGCTTGAGAGGTACCTTGGGAAAATTTCTAAAACAAGCAAAATTCACAATTTCAGTACAATCAGAATTGTCATCCTATCTATTCAGAAAAATGTACTTTTCTGTGTACACCAGAAGGCACCAGCATTACTGTTCCTGCAGTCACAGCAAGCGTGACATGCTTAAGAACACACAAAAAATTTTTGTTTCCGTTAGTATTTTCTTCATTTCCTTTGTGTTTGTTTATACAGTCAAAATAACATTTTTAGTACAAAATAGGAAAATATTAAGGTCTTAAGGATTTTGATACAATTAGGGTATACGAACACCCAGCTACACCTCACCGTGCTGTCAGGTGTGTTTCTGGCAGCCATCCCCTCCACTGTCTGACAGCCAGCGACCACATTTCTTATATTGCATCTCTCATACTATTTATTTTTTCTTATAAGTCTTTACATATTCCTAAGCTCTGAAGCCTTGAGAATTTTTTTCCCCACAAACATGTTATCTTTTTCCCCACAAATACAGAAACAAGCAACATTTGGGGCTGAATGGGTGATGCATTTAAAGTATCACACTCCACAGCGGGGATCAGAAACATCCCACCACTGTACAGGAGACCTGTGGTGTTTTAGGGGCTGTTAGTATTTTCATTCTTCCCCATATGATGAAGCATATAATGAACATATAATGAAAGGGCACTAAACTGATGATGTTATTTAGTTTTATTCAGCTTTTCCATAATGGATTTTCAAATTGGATCTTCCTTCCCTTTTGCTCTCCCCACGACACTGCAGTGGTTAGAGCTGTAGTCATTGCAGTGCCAAAAAACAAGGAAAAATTATGTCAATACCATGTAATGAAAAAAATCTCCATGAGTTATTCTGTAAATATGTCTGTCTCACATAGAGGGCCTGGTGCTATTCTTTATTATTAAAGTGATTACTCATACTCAATCAGGAAGCTGTTCTCTGCCTAGGTAAGATAACACTGACCTCCTGACTCAACCCTTATGCCATCCAGCCCATCATGCATATATATTTTCCCTTCAGTGCAAAAGAGCATCTCTGGTGTTGTGCACGATGATGATTAGAGGCGCACAGAGCCTTGTGCATCCTTGCAGCCAAGTCATGTTTCTCCCAAGTGTGAACATCCAGCTTCCAACAACTCAGCAGCAGTCCCTGTTCTACAGCACAGGCTGAGGGCAACAGCCCTGCAAACCCGCTGTCTTCCTCTCCCAGGCTCCATTTTTTTTAGCCCCGCTCACAAGCTGCCAGGGAGCCCCAGCTGGACTCTGTGACTGGTTTCTCACACAAATCTGGTTCCTTCCAGCACAAGCTCCTGCGCAGACACAGGTCCGTTCTGCTGGCCAGATTAAAAAGCCAGGCTGAGCCTCTGCACTCCAGGTGCGTCTCAAAATGAGCCTTCCTTGTCCATGTTCTCTTCAGATTTGGTACCAGGGACTGCAATGAAAAGTCCATCACAGCAATCGACCTAAGGACTTTGGTTACCATGAGGGGCTCAATTCAGGCAGTGAAGAGGAGTGAAATGGTTTCACTCTTTCAAGTGTCAGCACAAAATTAATTTTGATGACTCCCACGAAAGTAAACATTTGAGTGACAGATGTCATTTACCTGGACCTGAG
>NW_010128477.1:80800-107431 GCF_000699245.1 Pterocles gutturalis | reverse complement strand
ATCGTGTGCTCCCGTGAGACAACGGTGAAATCACAAACAACGGACCAATAAACAAAACATCCCTCTCAGCCCAGCAGAACCAGTTTAAAACCTGGACTCCTCTCGTCTCCAATACTCCATCCACACAGAATGTGCTCTTCTGCAAAGCAGATGGAACTGCCTCTCCATAATATCACTGGAGCAGCTGAGCGTATTCCTCTGCCTATCAATGGCAGCAGGCCGCGTGATCATATTTTTTTTTCCACTCATAACAAAACAGCTGTAATGTTGGCCCTGTTCTTAATAGTGTTTTTCAAACTCTTGCTTTAACAGATTATTTCAAGAATGAAAATCAGTGAGGACTTCAGCAGCAGTCTCTGCATCTTCTGAAAAGGGACTCAGCCAAGAATGGGTCTGTTAAAATTTTGGGGCAAGGGCAAAAGGCCCAAAACAGTTTCTAGCACAACAGAAATCCTTAAGATTAGGCTTTTTAAGAAAAAAAAAACAAAAACCAAAACCTGACTGAATTTCAGTCTTGGCTCTTCTCCTTGCCCCTGTCTCTTCTGACTTCTGCATTTTACCATCACTGCTGGTTTTAAAGTTACTTTGGGAAAACTATTCCTACACGCCTAGCTGTTAACAGAAAGCAGAAACAGTTTTCTAGTAAAAAGCTGCCAAGACAACAGCATACAAATGAAGGAACAGTCTTCCAGTGTTTACTTGGTGTTGGCACTTAGTCTGGTCTCACCCTGTACCATTCCCCCATCCACAGTTGTGGGAGATGCACTGCAGCTGAGCTAAACCATTTTATTGCAGATCTGGGAAACTGAAAATTCAATAAAACCCATTATTTCTTTCAATAGTCCCCAGTCCACCCTCTAGCAAGTTTTGGAGTTGCCTACTAGTTCTGCTTAAGAATATTTTCAGGAGATGCAGAGAGTTAAACATGCACAGGAAATATGATATAATTAATTCTGGTCTTCTTGGCAACCATACCTTTAATAAAGTAAAACTCATCTTTCTGTATTATTTTATTAGTAACTTTTACAAACCCTCTAACTTTTATTAATATAAACTCCTACAAAAATCTATAGCAGCTAGAACACTAACCAGATAAGAGTCTGGTTAACTAAAAGACTGAGTTACCAGCAAATTCCTATTACAAGACGAGAAGCCCGTGCTCAGTTAATATTACCATGTCTGACCTTCACCCACCAGAACCCAACCAGCATAACGTGTCTGATCTAGCTATAAATAAACGTTTCCTGCATTTCCCTTTTCCACTTCAACTAAAATTAGAGGCTTACTCATTTCAGCTCCCTGTATTAAAAGAACCGCGTTAATTAAATAGAGATTGAGCTGATTCCTAAGTTTTCCCAATTTGCTAGCATTTGCTAGCAATAAACATTCGTAAATAGAGGTAGTCTGAAAAGAAAAATCTATTCCACTTCCAATTTTTTCCTCTATTGTAAACCTCATGGTAGCAAGTATGTTTACACCGTCTGAATAAGAGTCTATCATGTTAGCCATTAAGTTTTACCCAATACAATTACTGCTGCCTACTAAATCTGTAATTCCTTTATTCTCAGAGAATAAGAGTGGTTTTGTGCATCAATCTTCTATCAAGAGTTAAAAAGAGCAAATAAATAAGAATATTCATTTCAGTGGCAGGGTAGGGAGCAGACTTGACCTACCACACACGTCTCATACTGGGAAACCTTATTCTTCATGTTGAACATTTTGCCCATTCTTTACAGCTCTCATTCGAATAGGAAAACAATCACTTTCGCCTCCCCAAAACAGGGATTTCTCATTATCACACCCCACCTCCTCACTGGAGGAGAGTCCCTCTGTGTGTTTATATAAACACCCAAACCCCAAACCAACAAAACATTTCAAAAGGCTTCCTAATTAGAAGAGTAGCTGGTGGCCATTCTGGCTAGGGGTTATTGAAGTTTAATAAAAAACTTCTCTCAGACATAAAAAGCCCCATAAAGGATACCAGCCAGATACTCTTCTGAATTTCAAGTCAAAAAGTTCTACCGGTTTTGTAATTCCATGATACATAAAAGTAATTATGGGGAGCAAATCCCGAGGCTCACGTACTAGAATATGCCACTTTGTACACATTTAATGTGATATATTCTAAAATATCCCGTCGTCTTTGATGCACGGGAAAGCCCATTTGCAGAGAAGCAAGAGGCTAGATTGTGCTGATGACTGCCCTCCACCCAACAGCACATTTCATCTTTTCTCCCTGTAACACTTTGTGCTTTAGGTTCCTCACATCATCAAAATAGGGACTCAACTGCAGCATCAATCCTTTCCATCTAAAGCACTGACATCCACAGCTCTCCCAGAAGATAAGGGAGAATACTTACCCCAAAAGACCAAAAAACCCCCATAGTCACAAAAATTAAAATCAAAGATCATACCCCATGCTGCTGAAGAAGAAAAAAATAAAAGGAAACCACTTGTTTCTTTGCTGCTGAATTTATCAGCATCAGTTGTCAGTGAATATCTGCCAACAAGGTACAAACAATGCAGCCCTCCACCTTTTCAGACACTGCCCAAGAATAAATATTATTCCTTGGCTGCTTTGAAAGAGCAGATCCCGGGGCATTCCCAAGTGCTGGAATACCTCGCCTCCAGCTCGACCCCTGGCAGCTGCTCTGCGACACGCTCACAGTGTGGGACGTGAGCCTGAGCTCCAGGATGTTCTGCAGGACAGAGCACAGACCCTGCCTCCAGGGCGCACAGCCCCAGCTCTGGTCGCCAAGCCCCCGTCTCCATTCTGTGCCCTCCTTTGAGATCTCCAGTGTCTCTGTGCCTCTCAGGAGGAGCGACCACCAGCCAGAATGCCACATCCCACAGACAGCCAGGAGCATCCCCAGTTCCACCGTGTATTCCCACTTTTATGTTTCCAAGGATCCACCCAGCTTCTCTTATTGTGGGTTTTTTTTTGGAGGGGGGTGTTTTTGTCTGTTTTTATTTGCAACATCGCTGCTCTGCCAGTTTGCACTGTGCCTATTAAATCAGAGCCTCCTAAAGCCTCCTCTGAGTCACTGTTTTCCAAGGCAACGTTCCATTCCCAATTATATTACACAGCACTTGGCTGTACTAAAATAAATTCTGTTTGAGTGGGATAGAAGCTCTTCACCGATTGCTATTGGTCCTGCGTGCTCCTTCCTATTTAATTACATTTTAGTGTTTTCTGTTCCATAAATTTCATCAGTAACAATTACTGTTCTGATTCCATGGAAGGGATATATTTTGTTTGCCTCATCTGCCCTTTATTTGTCACTATTAAACTTCTAGACCCCGAGTTTCTCATCTTTCTGATGTTCTGGTATTTGAGACAACTTATCATCTTTGTTTCTGTTTGCTATGGTTATTATATCAGTTCCCCTGATTTCCCTTACCAGCTGTATAGAGCTTTTACGAATATTTTTCACTTCTCTTCCTCGCCCCCATCATTTACGCATGTTGCATGCTCAGGATTTGTATCTTGAATGTTCACCGCTCACACACAGAATTTCTGCACTGAACTTCTGGACCAACCAACGGCACATTCTAACAGCAAGAGAAAAATAAAGGAACCGGGCTCTGCAATCAAATCCATCACGCAGCGGCGCAGTCCCATTTGACAAAAAGAGCAGACAAATCCAGAGAGAGGCAAAGTGGCTTCAGGAATAAATCTTAACGCTGCCAAACTGGATTCTAGCTTCAGTTTGTATCAGAAGTCAGAGGGCTTGATTAATGAGGAACACAGCGTCAGAGGTTAACAGAAATATTAACACCGCTCAGTAGAATAAATGAGTCCAGAACCCAGTCTCCTGGCAGAAAACGAAGGCACAGCCCTAAATAATCAATACAGATGTGCTGGTAGCTCCTCCTGTCAGACAGCTGTTACTAAACAGTGCTTGTAACCCAAACACCATAGAACTGAGAAACTGAAATTGTTAATAAAAATTAATTGAGCATCACTGGTTTTCAAGGGCTCAAACTTGGAAAATTACAAGGCTTTCTACTGCATAAACAGAAATTTTTATTTTTATATTTATGCATTTTTAATTCCATCACACTTATATTGAAAAATACCTGGAAACTAAAGACACCATCTGCGGAAGAAGAGAAAAAAAACCCGCTAGAATAATAAAACTTGGTCCATGTGGTTTAAATATAATTAAAAGCTTAGGCAATAACCACTATCTAATTGTGGTGATTCGCAGTATTTTTTCTCTCAGGAACTATTTCCTGATTAGTAGCTCTTCTGAATGCTGGCACAGAAACAGCAAACAGATTTAGCAATTAAAATACCTAAAAACAAAGCAAAAAAAAAAAAAAGTCACAAAGTAAAATACAAACACGAGTTTCCCAAGGACATCTGACTCAGCTAAACTGCTCTTGAACATGCGGTTCGCACGGCGTGATTGACGCTGCTCAGCTCCAGCCACCAAACCCAACAACCCTCTGATTCCATACAGAGTAATTCCCAAAATACCTCTTATCAGTTTTGCCTACATAACTGAATGCAGGCTGGTAACTAACTTTTATTTTCAAAGATCATTATTAATGCAAAATACTCAACAGTTCACACTCGTTTCACAGAAAGAACGCTCCCGTTCTCCTGCAAATACAACAAAATGCCCCATCTGGATTTTCCCAGCGATGGATTAGATGTAAATCCTCCGCCTGAGCCCCGTGCTGCTGGGATGACTCAGGCAGGAGGCTGGATGAAGGTTTATGCACCGTGTTAGGGCTGTGCCCCTGGGAATAGCGCAAAGACAAGAGAATCTGAAATTTCATCTGAAAGAAGAAAACAAGTCTCTAGGCTTCAAGCCATCATGGGTATTAATAAATAAAATAAATGCAGGCTGGGGGTATTTTGCAACCGATCAAAACTAAAGAACCAAACCCCTTCAGTAGTGAGGAACTGACCATATTCAAATCTTTCTAGTCTTTGCCCCCACAGAACTACCATCTGTCATTCAGATAAGAAAAAAAGGGGCAGTTTAAGACCCTGTAATGATATTGCTATAATTCCATCGGTTGTCTCTGGGGTATTAGAAATAGCCCTCTGCAGCAATCCCCCAGCAGAACGGACGTTCCCGGGGGGGTTATATACATGTTATGAATCCTGTATCGATGAGAACTGAATTGGCTGTTTATGTTGAAACCTTCCTTTGTGGGGCTTCGACACACGCACGGATTTGTTCTGTCGCCGCTGTCCCACAGGAGTTCGATAGCTGATAGTAGCATCGTTCCTCCCTCATAAAAACATTTGTCTTCTTGGGAAGAAATGCAGCTTGCCTGAAGACAAGGACTGGTGACTCAGGAATGACGAGAAGCCGTGACACCGACCCCAGGCATCCTTCACACGGGGTCCCAGCTCCCATCACACCATAGCACGGCTCTGGGGCACGGCTGGGTCAAAGCGACGGAGCAGGAACACAAAGATCCTGCATGGGGATGAACTCGGCTTCTGCTTCTTAGAATCCCACGTTAATGGTCTTGAAGCAACATTTTATTGATAACTTTTAAGTCATGTAAAACTTCTGTCAATCTTGGACCTTTCCAGCCCTTACCCCACGCGGGTACTACGGCTCAGCTTCTTGTCGGTAATCACTGGCGCACAGGCTCTTATCTTATGTAACATTCAGTCTTTTCTGTTCTCTGGAGGGCAAGTGAATGTAGTCTGATGCTGCAATAACTTCACAGCTTTCTTCATACATACCAGTGGTTCCCACTGACCTCAACGGCGGTGCAAGCCCAAGGAGGTTCTGCTAAAGGGATTTTGTAGTATGCTTAGTGGGACAGGGAAGCAAGCTCCTAAGGCAAAACCAGACCTTTGTTCTGCTCAGAAGAGAGTACAAAGTCTCAGAAGAGACAGACCATCTCAGGAATTACTCCTCTTTGTCAGCATGACAAGGCAAAACAGCCATGCAAGGATTAATAGCTGCTTGCTTGTGACACAAGCCACCAGTATAGCTAAGGAAAAAAAACCACCTTTTTCCCCAGGAATGGAGAGAGACCCTTAAAAGTCATCAGAAACTGTGAGCATCACAATATTAGAAAATTATTTTTATATAATTCAGGTTTTATAGAATTCTGTTCTGTATTTAAAGAATAAACAGCTCTCTTGGAGGCGGCTCAGGAATACATATCAGGTGCCTTCCCGGGTTAAGGAGACCGACCACTTGCACCCCTACCGTCACTTTCGTTTGACCTGCTGTAGTTTAGCTGTGATTGTATCAAACACACGCTTTGAAAGTTAACCAAGCCGAAAGACTGAAATATCAAATGGAAGGTTTTCTTTCTGCTTCAGAAATTAACACAGTACCACCTTTCAAAAATGCACACTTTGTTCAACCAGGAGCAGTTAAACGAAATATACATTTTGGAGCTGTCTCCCTTTTCTCTTCAAAGAGCAGGGAGCCAGCAGCAGCAGCGTACCTGTTTCCTCTCCAAGGCTTCACTGATGAATAAACCAGGAAATCCGCTACACTCCTCCAACCGAATATACAGTTTATTCAACCATTTAATTACCAGCTTAGTAAAACTATTATGATAAAGGCAAACACAGACTTGGCACTCCCCCGCGCTGTCCCTGAAAAGGGTGATCCTGTGAACTTCGGGACTCCTCGTATCTGCTCCCATCTCTGATAACACCAACCCTTTAATGCAGCAGTAAAAACACGTGTGTAGCCTGGACGTACACTGCCAGGTTAGCCACAGCATTCTAGGGCTGAAGTAGCAGGGCACGCTCAAAAAAACCCCAATTTATTTGGGCAAGTGGCAAAAGCCGAGGTCTGGGCACGTACAAAAGCACATGGATTTTGTTTATGCAGAGTGCGTGCAAGTTAATAAAAGCAAGAGTTGCCACAGGAAGGAGGTCAAGATGATATTGTTCAGGACAAGGGAAATATATCTTAGTCTACCACTGTTTTTTCTAATTTGTTTTATTTCTGAGTTTCTGGATATCAGCATGAGATAGGCAGACTTTTCATATTGGGAAACTCAAATTTAAAAAGTAGAGAGGTAAAAGGAACCCATTTAAAAATAGTTATCATATATTTCCAAGCAGTCAAACATAGGGGTATCCTTTTAGAAGGAAACGTACCTGCTTCAGGACTGGTTTGATTACAGCTGCTAACAATGCTGTTTGGGATCACTGGAGTGGAGGATGCCTGGATTCTCGACTGAGGTGGGTTCGGATGTAATGAATTTCCTAAAGCCATTCCTGACTGACTGAGCATCCCACAGCTCCCGCTAGCCTGCATCTGATTTATTAAACCTGCAAGATGGTTGGTTGTGCCCGGGCTAGTACCGTGGACAAAGTTAGTGTTTGCGTTCTGGCAGTGCACACCTTCCCCTCGCAAGGGTAAACTCTGTGCCAGCGAGTTCTGGAGACTGCCAGAGTTCATACTGGTATCTGCAAAATGCAGCTGGTTACCAGAGCAAGGTAAAGCCGTGTTTGAGCTCCCACAACTGCTGGTACTATTGCTGCTCATGTGAGAGCTTTGACAACTCATGGACTGAAGTAGCTGGGACATAGAAGTGATGGGAAAAGAGCTTTGACTCTGCTTTCTTATCAAATCAGATCCAGCTTTGGAAACTCCAGAACTGTCCAACTGAGACTGTCTCAGCAAACTCAACACCGTGGTGGTCGGCTGCTTTCTTTTTCTCAGAGGATCTTTTTGCTGAGACATCAATTTATCTCTCAGTGCTGCTCGGCCGCTTTGCGCTTCAGTCGTTGGTAGGAGCACGTTGGCAGCGGGAGGGAACATGGTATTTAAAGTGCTATGTCCTTCGGTGTTGCCACCGCTGGCAACAGGTCCAGAATTGCTACTGCTGTTATTGTTGTTACCAGCAAGTTTATTTTGATTTGCTAGCTGTGCTTTGGCTGCTGCTGAGAGTAAACTACTTGCTGGAAAAGAGGCAGCGTTGTGCTGGTTCAAGATCTGATTTAAAGGCATTCCCAGCAAACCAGGCTGACTCTTCAAGGAACCACTTCCAGCTGATGCAGTAGAAAAAACTGCATTGTTTGGAGGATTTAATACATTACTCATTCCAGCAATTAATGGGTTAGGGATGTCCTTGTATTGATTAAGTCCATCGTGCTTGGTGGAAGGGCTGGATGGCATAGATGGTCTCGGTGACCCTATTGTTGACCTTGGGGACCTGGGAGGAACTTTAATACCACTACAGGATGACTGTGGTCCTACTGGAGGCAGCAGGAAATTTCCATGATCTGATGATGTGGAAGAAGAACGTGATCTTTGGGGAGAAGCCTCAATCCTTCCAATCCCAGATCCCATCATATGAACCGGGGATGTCACTGGTGAAGGAGAGAGGGACGTTGAAGCAGAATGCTGAACTCTTTGAACGTGACTTCCATGGTTCATGTGACCAGGTTTTACTGTTGGCAAAGGAAGATTACTTGGCAAAGGGACGACAGCAGGAGGCATGCTTACATTCATCACAGGTACCTGAGAGTGGACATTTGAATGGAAAGTAGTTGGGTTAATGATAACAGGATTCTGATTCACCGGTTTGCTAGGAATAGGGTCAAGTATGCCAAGTGGATCCTTTTCGGACGTTAATGGCTTTTTCTGAAGAGCACAAGAAGGCGGTGGAGGAGGTGGGGGTGGACCTTGGGGCGGTTTATGGTGAAACATTGCTCGTGGTATTTCCATACCAGCTGAAAAATTACACATGGGTTTTTTCATTACTGGGCTTTTTGTGGTCAAGGTTGGGGAAAGAGGTATATTAGTCCTTCCAGCCATTGCACAGGATGACTGTATGGGAGAACCATGTAGCATTACTGATGGTGGAGACAGAGGCGTCCTGTTCATGTGAATAGGACTGGAGTTGGGTGCTCCATGAAAGCTGGGATTGTTCCTTGTGAAAACATCAGGGCTTCCAAGTGGGTCAGTCCTAGGAGAGATCGAGCCATCTCCGTATATCTGTGATCCTGATGAAGCTGGACTGGGCATCCCACCATGACTGCCACGATACGGAGACTTCTGTCCAAGTTCATTACTACCCAATCTCTGCCTAGGATAGACAGAATGAAGTTCTTGTTGCTGGCTTCCAGCCATTTCTTGCACATAAAGCCTACCCATGGCATTAGATGCCCCTAGCATCAACTTGAAAGGAGTCTTACATTCTGGCATCACAGAATTTGTAATTCCTTCATGCGATTTATTCCTCATTGATCTTGGAGTTGCTGCTCGAGTAGGAACTACTGGAGTTGCACCTGATATTAAAAACACAAAAGTTACTGTTTTGAAATCCAATATCACACATTTCAGTGCAAAACTACCGTGTGTGAAAATATTCACAAAAGCTAGAGAGTCTTTTTGGCTAAACTTTTGCCTCAACAGCAATAATACCTAAATCACCAAGTAGCTGCTGGAATGGTGCACGCTACCCTACTACATGGTGCAGTTGGATAGACCTCACCTCCGTATCCCGTACAGAGACTGCATAAATACGACAACTTTAAATCTTTTTCCTTCCCTTCTGTCTTTTCTTTCTAGCCATCATCTCCAGTGTCCTACTCCTGAATCTCCAGCATCACCACTTTGGCTACGGCTAGCAGAGCTGGCAGGAGGAGCAGGCTATCGCTGTCGCAGGGAAAAGGAGCCTCTGGCACCATCTATTGAGTACAGGAGGAATAAAGCCCAACGTGGATTTAGACTAATTTCTCCATGCCCTATGGAGAAAAGGGTCCTGCCTCAAATGCTGTCCCTGATGAGGGCGAACAGGGAGCTGTGCAGTAGGACTTTGGTCCACATTTCTGTTCAGCCAAACACTTAACTGCAAAGACCTAAGAGATCAACCTGGGCTAGTGGGAGGTGTCCCTGCCTGTGGCAGCGGGGTTGGAACTCGATGATCTTTAAGGTCCCTTCCAACCCAAACCATTCTACAGCTGCGCAAGGCAGGATGCAGCTTCTGCCACTGCTCTGCATCACTTGCTGGCCTCAAGGGTGCTGAGTTCCAGTCCTCTGAGTTCATCTGTTCCCTGGAAGCTCTCCTGTATTACTTGACTGAATTAAGGCTTTACCTGCAGCTTCTGCAACAAGCTTTGCTTGGGGTGAGATGCTAAATTTAAGGGGTTCAACCCTCTATGTTGGTTTCAGGATAAAGGTCCTGGGGATGTTTGTATATGCAGACATGTGAACCCCTATATAATGGAAAAAATTGCTGTAAATTCCAGTTTTGAGACTAGACTTTCCTACAAGCACAAGACCACTTTGTTCTTCTGTCCACTAATACCAGTTTTATTTAAAAAGATTTTTTTTTCATTGTTTAAGCATACCATCACACGCAGCTCCGAGTCTGGTGGACTTTCTGCCAGCTTTGCTCTCTGGGAATTTGTAATTCAGCTTGCAGTGCGGGCTCAGTAAAGGAAAATGAATGCACTCCTGGCATGCAGCCTCTGAATATGCAAACTTAAACTTGAGTAATGAGCTAACGATTTCATCTTCAAATGAATTCAGAAGTGCCTTTACATTCCTCTGCTTTTAAGAACCCAATTCCCTTCCTTCCTTCAGCCTGGCCCTAGCAGACAGATGGCACCGACAATCCTGCCTTCATCCTATTTGCTCAACCAGCTACATCACGAGAGAAACAAACATATTACCTTTCCCAAAATACAACCAAAGCCTCATTTAGGGGACAGATCTCAAGACTGAACTACAAAACAAAATACGTACGAGAACCCTCACCTTGAATGCTGGACGTAAGCAAATGGTCAAATGTAAGGGTGCATACACGAAAATACATTTCGTTCACAAAGGCAATTTATTGGGAAATTTTCTTCTTTGGTTAGTGCACAAAATTCTGATCAACAGAGAAGGTAAGACCACAGAAATGTGCCTCCTGTCTTTAATATTGAGCTGGTTTTCCCTCCTTCATTTTGCTAATTTTTTGACAACAGAAATGTAATTTAAGTACCACTAAAAAAGAATTAAAAAAATTAATAAGGAAAATGCATAGCAACTTGGGAAACTGCACTGTTTGTTTTAAAAACATAAATCACATTGCAAAAAACCAACGGAAACAAAGGCTTAAAATCATACACAGCAATTTGAAAATGCAAGAGCACATCAGATTCTTAGCATTGTCTACCTTTCTCAAATTTATTATTTTTATATCCTTAAAATTTTCCACTTTGAGGTCAGGCTGCAGAGGGATTAGCACTCAGCCAGCTATTATCACAGCAATATAGGGGTGCAAAAGATCTCCCAGAAGTTGCATGCATCGCAGTATATAACCCTAAACTTACTGAGTCTGTCTTAAAAGTATCTTCACTCCCTTGTCCTAACCATTTGGATTTGTAAGACTACTTCAGAACCTTTTCTTGTCAGTACCTAATTTTCAGTCGAAGTTTCTATGCAACTTTGCTTTTGCAGCTGCTTCTTTCAGTGTTAACTTTGTCCCTTAGCTTAAGTAGCTCCATTTTCTGGTGCTGACTGTCCTGATGTCTTCACTGACAGCAATTGTATCTCCTCTCAGCCATCACTTTGCTAGGCTGAACGGGCTAAACACTTCCAGGTGACTTTCATAAAACAGGTTTTGCAGTTCCCTAAGAGAAAAGCCTCTGCTCTGTTTCAGCGCGAGTGCCGCCAACAAGAAGAGGGGCGCAGGAAGCACACAATGGCATTTGCACCTCTCTCTTGGAGTCACGTTGATCTGCGCCATACTGCCATCTGGTACTGCTCGCAGGCATCTTTGATCACCTCCTATATCTAGGTTTTCTTTCTCAATAATTTCCAGCTAATAGCTTTTTTCACTAGTCCCCAGGTGAATAACCTTACAATTCACAGGATTTGTTGCTATAGCTTTTCTTTCACTCCAGGTCTCAATGATCCCCCACTTTCTCAACATGTTTTGATCTTCTCTTGTTTTGATAATACCTATCAACTTCATCCATCAACAAATTACCTCACCTTTTCTTGATATGGATAATTAAAATGCTAATCCAGGTTGGTCCCCAAAAATAATCCTTGAGAAATTACAGTGGAGATCTTGTCTTGCTATATATTCGGCCTTGCAATACAATTTCCCATTTAGCCAAGTCCTTAGCCACATTCTAATCCCTTTATAATCACTTTATTCTGCTTCTCTAATTTCCCATGTGACAGAATATCAGACATATTACCACAGTTCCAAAAGAGGAGAGCTAATGTATTTTCTTTGTCTAGAACAATCTGATATCTTTTCCAAGAAAATCATGCTCTTAGTCTGGGATGACCTGCTTTTTAGACTCAGTTTCTGACTACCTGCATCTCTCTAATCAGTACCTCTTTTTTTCCTTTAATCTGTTTACTATTGCAGTCAGAGATACATGTGACTTTTGGAGGTGGCTTGGTACAGTAATTACATATATCTAAAATTAGGTAATGAAATGATTCTGCATGATTTTACTCACTTGTTCCACCACCAGGACTAGTTAGAACTAGCGAAGGATGTGGTGCTTCTATGCTTTTATGAAGTGTAGCCACAGCAATAATCTTCCTTTTATGTATGCATAGCTTGGTGACATCTTCGTCCGCTTTAACATCCTCAGCAGTTCTCTGCTTCACAGCAGCTCCAGGATCAAAATTAAAGACCTAAGAGTAAAAATTGCAATGTTTAAAATAACAATTACAGGTAGCAAACTCACCAAGCATACCTAACCCAGAAATTTTACATAAAATCAAATCTGCTTTTGTTTCTTAGAGCTATCTGACTGCTCCTACATTGCTCAAGAAGTGAAATCAAAAGTCAGCGTCTCCTTCTGATTCTCACATGTTAGCATGATGTTGTTGATGGTAGGTTTCCAATTTATTAGGAAAATGTTAAAACACCATAAAAACTAAGTCAGATCTCTTCCATGATGGGAAGAGACAGAAGGGAGATTAATTTTGTATTTTATGATAATTCTTTGGGTTTTATACCACTTATTTCATTTTCTGTATATGACCTGAACAGAGATTAAGTCACGGCATAGCCCACCAGCTGACATAACTGCCAAGCACAGAGACCCCAAATGGTGCTTTTCTTTACCTTGGGAAGAACAAGAGGACATTCTAGGCCACACTTGCATGTTCCATCAGTCAGCAAGTAAGTCTTCACCTGCTCCAAGCAGGATAATAAAGACCCACTGGGACTGGAAAGGAACAGAAACGACAGGTCACGACTTCTATCTACCATTCTAACAGCTCATATAGAGAGTTTAAAATAACACAGCGAAGATGTCATATTTTGCTACATAGTACTTCTTGCTGTTAGCCAAGAACTGAGATGTTACTTACCAAAAACAGCCCCAAAAACCCCATCCTAAAGGAAGATTTTACTATAGAAGAACAAACATAACAAATGCAGAGAAAAGAAAGTAACTGAGATTATTGACATTTACTATTCACTTTACAGTCCTGCTTGAAAGCCTTAACTACTGCCGAGCTACTCTAAGATTATTTTTCTCCCTCCTCTCTCCTATAAAGTCTAACGTACAGGTAGAGTGCAGTCCCCACAGACCGCCTCCCCCTCCATCACATCACTGCAGTTCCATGACAGTCATCTGTACTTTTTAGGACTGCGACCTAATTTAAAAAGAAAAAAACCCACAAAAGTGTATTTCAAGATGTACAAAATAACCCATACAGAAAAGGGGGAATGGCAACAGAACGGTGGCAGCTGGGTCTCCGGGTTGCATAAACAATTTGGTTTCATTCAGCTAAAATTTCAACCTTCTCAGTGAAAGTGAGAAATATTACACCAAGCGGCCAGTCCGGTGAGCTCCTGATAAACTGCACTTGGATTTCTCTGACTCCCACTGGAAAATCATTATCTCCATATCAAAAAATAGAACATTGGAAATCCTGTTACGGCAAAATCACTAATTCATAAAATGAAAAAAGTTCTCATGTCACAAGGCTCTACCTTTCAGATTGCTCTTTATTACTTAGCCATCTAAGCTGTTTAGCAGAGAGAGAAAACAATAATTTATGAGGACTGGCTAAAACACCAGTTCTTAATGGCAGCTGTAAATAGTCCTTATTTTAACAAAAAAAACTTAAGTGGAATAGTTTGGATCATGAAAACAGCCAAGAGTCAAAATTTCAAAATAGGATGAACTTTTGTAGCTAAAAGCCCATGTATAAATACCTAATTCTGCACAAGAACTAAGTCACATACAAAGCAACATCTGCAAGTGACATTTAAAGTTATGCTGACAGTTGCAGTAAGTAATTCGTTTGCCAGAGTTGCCCTGAAATAGTTATTTCAGAGAGAAGTGTCCAGGTCAGATATGTGTAACAGTGCCAGTTCCAAGGGTAAGCGAGATAAAAGAGCAATCTAAACATAAAGGTCCAGGTATGCAGTGATAGACAGGTCAGAACAAACGCTCCCTGTCTGAAATTGAAGAACCTGGGGAGCAAGAGGAAGTTACTCTTTATATTTATTTATCTAATTATTTTAAATTTCTGCTATAGACTGGTTAAACCATTATCACATTTTAACTCAGGATCACTCGTCTCTGCATCTCCAGCACTGGCCGACGGCTTTGGACTTTCCCAACCTGTCCAACACGCAATAGTCACTGCTCACCTCCGGCAAAGTCCATGCAACATCCTCCCACGGGAGAAACTCAGATTGGCATTTGCTCTACGCTATCCCATCTACATGCAAAATGCCTTCTGTGACGCTTAAAAAGCTCGCGAAACTCAGATTGGCATTTGCTCTACGCTACCCCATCTACATGCAAAATGCTTTCTGTGACGCTTAAAAAGCTCGTGTTAAATGGCATCCTTGGGATCACGCTCTGGAGTCAGGATCCCATCTTATGTGCACTGATAAAAGAAGCCAACTGAGCAGCAAGAGTAAAGCTATATCACCCCGTTCAATTGTTTTTTTTTCCCTAGAATAAAGTGATTTTAAATAACCTTCCTTGGCATGCAGTTTGCCTGGGCACACATATCCAGTTCAGGCACAAGCAGATACTGGAGCCTGGGAACAAGAGACCTGCAGGACACGTTCGTCCTGCGCTGCCCAGCAGTGGGTGTGAAGGAAGCTCTGGATACTCACACGTACCAAGAGCACACAGACCATCCCACTGAATCTGTGGCATGTGGGATTCAGCATCCCTACTGCACACATATGCATGGTTACTTGTCCACAAGAAACAACAAAATTTAAAAAGGTCTGATTTTTCTGTTTCTGCCTTGTTCCTGGGCAGACCTATGTAATTGCAAAGTCTCTTTTCTATGTACAGATTTTCTCGCAGTTCTGCACTGCAAAGGGTAACCAGCAGTTTCCTTTGTAAGAAACTTCCGCTTATTTTTTTTTTTTTGTCACCACTGAGGTCATCCAGAGGTTTTTGGACCCCAAAGAAACAAGCAAGAGCAAATTATAAAATATATTAGGACCTGTTACTGACAGTTCTGAAATCTTTTCCTATTTCTAAAGAGCTTTGCTCAGTTTATTCCATTGACTGCTGTGCTAAAGAAGAGATCTAGGTCCTACCTTTAGGCTGTAGTATTGTTTTACTAAGAAAACCACTGAGACTCAACTCAGTGTTTTTACCAGGTAATAAAAACTAGTTAATTAATGGATTTAATCCAAAGCAACTCTTGCCAGTTGACACAAAAGCGCGCATGCTTTATAAGGCAGCACAAAGAGAATGAGTCCTCATTCAGCTGGGATCATCTATTCTGGTTAAATCATGTCAGATCTTAATATACACACTCATTTTCCCTTGGATAGCTTTTGAGTCAATATTGTTTGACCTTTCATTCCCTCAATAAATGCTGTGTGTATTTTCAGGGTGGTTGTTCATTCAGAGGAGCAGTGAAGCACTAGAGCAGGTTACCCAGAGGTTGGGGAAACTCATCCCTTGAAGATACAGCTGGTGAAGCCAAGGGCTGACCTGACCCAGTGCTGCGGACACGCCGTGTCTAGCAGGAGGTTGGTTATTCGACTTCCATCCCTTCCAACCAACATGTTCTACCCTGCGCGTTTCACCAAATAAGAATGTAAGAGTTGTGGACCACACTAAGCATCTTTCCTTAATCAGAATGGCTTGCAGAAGGCAATCAGAAAATCAACCATTGGATTAAAGAGAAAAAAAAAAATACATGGGCAAAACTTGGGAATTCGACAGAAATAATACAAGCCTCCCCAAGCTGAAAAAGGCAACTGGTAAACTTGGCTAATAGGGTCAACTAGAATAAAAACCAGTGTTTTGCAGAAGGCAATTCAGAACAGAATTATAAAGAAAGTCCTGAACAAAGAGAACATATATGAAAAGACAATAGAAGAGCAACCACTAGACCAGCATTTACCAGTTTATAAACACGTAAGACAGACGCTTGAAGAAGCAGCACAAGCTTCCATGGCCTGCTTCTTATAGCTGTCAACAATGAAGCTCAAAAGCAGCTAGGATCATCAGGTATACAAAAATACCAAAGCATTACATGTTCCGATGCCTGGATATAGAGACGAAAGAAAGAAAAAAAACCCCAAAACCAAACCCCACAACTTTTTCTCTCTCATTGATTTTTAACTAAGGCAGAGGCCCAGTAAATTACAGCCGTAATGAGAAGTACAAGGGGAAGGCGATTTATCTTTGACATGCGTATCGCTGACATGGATTTTGTTTGATTCTGCTAATTGAGAATACAAACAAGAAATCCTGAAATGCATTTGATCTTTTATGGTAGTTTAGTGTAAAATTGGAGTATGCTTTAACTCATTAAAGAACCTTGTATTGGTAATACATAAAATGTTGTGAAGAAGTGGTTATTTTAATCACGGAACAGTGGCAGAAGATTAAGCAAATAACAGACTGACAATCATTTAGACTTCTGTGATGTTAACGTGATGCACCCATATTTTGTTAAAGCTGACTTTGATCTTTTTTTCCAATAACATTTAATTTGTAGTCTGTTTGTCTGAATACATTAATTTAACAGTAATTTCAATACATTCCTTTGTGACTGCGCCAGGGTGAAGCAAAAAAATCCAATAAACTAACAAAATAAACAAATAAAATACCTAAAACTTTGGATTTAGGCTTGTGTTCCTGTTATTTCAACATGAAAAACGTGAGGAATCTGCAGAAGTAAATCTTGCGGGAGGATGTCGGTGATACTGAACACAGACCCTTCACAGGGCATATAAAAACTGATGTCTGCTGCAGCTACCGAGTAACTACACCACCTAAATTTCCTTTCAAAAGCGACTAAGTAAAACACAAAAGTATAATGGAGATCTGGAACATAAACCCAGAAGATACTTAGGGAAGAAGAGCTACAGAATGTCAGGATCAAGGCACATGGCGCTGCATGAACTGAGCTGAAGATCTGCTGCTGACAGCAGAAGAAAGTCCTCCTCCACCTTACCCACCACGAACTGTTTGTGTGCCTGAGCACTACTGTGAACTCAACCAGCAAAGCCCCTTATAAAAAGCCAGTGCTGGTGCGAGGAAAAGGCACCTGGGAGTAAGCAAAAGATGGCAGAGATTTCTCATCATCTCAGGTAGGTTCATTGTAAAAGGGTTGAATAATAAAAATATTAAGTAAGGTTAAATCTGCTAGTGCTCAGCTTTAAAATCCATATGACAATAATGAGTAATAAAGAACTATTCATGCCTAAAGCAGAATGTATAGTAAGGATTATCAAATTTTCAAGACCAAGCAATATTAGATTCGAGAGTATGCTAAGGGCATGCAAATGGCACAACTGACATAAGTGAACTGCTGTATCAGCAGAAACAATGATCTCGCACTTCCAAAAGAGCAAGCCCTTGAAGTTTTTGAGTACTTTTAATTGAGTCACTAATTTACCCCACGTTCTGGCAAAACTACAACGAAACCAAAAGCGGTGAGCACCTCAGACAGGCTTACCTGATATAGAGCACTCCACTTTGGTCCACCCGTCGCTGCCAACCAACGGGAACTTGCACTGCTGGTGGCCCTCCATCCGTGTCCCCTCCGTCACACTCCTTTCCACCATTCATTTTTCTGTTTCTGTTTACGAGTCTTCAAAGATATCAACAGTAAGATGATATCCTTTCACTACATGTCATCATGGCCTCCCGAAGGCGGCCATTCAGTACACTTTTCCCCAAACTGTACAAAGTGCATTGGGAGGCTCCAGCTCAGTTTGAAACCAAGTCCTTAAAAGTGGCCATTTTTGTTAATGAGTCACTTTCCTATTATAATCCACATTAAATATGCAATGTTTAACTCCTTATATATTCATAAGGATGAACTATATAGATAAAAATTAGTGCTTCCAACTTGGGAAAATCATAATTCACCAATCCTTTGTTACCTGTCAGAAAGGAGAATGGGGAAAAGGAGAATTTCTAGTTCAACAGCATGGCTCCAAGCTTGATGACTAAGATAACTCGTATTTTGTGAAAGCTCGTCTCATTTTTATAAATATGAGTCAGATCTAATACCTCCAGGTATTATACCCTTTATATGCCACATTCTTTTTGTTTTCTTTTTATCTTCCGTTCATTATCCAAGTTGTCTTCTTGAGTTTCTTTCATGACTCCCTGGCTCCAATAGAACAGCCTGAAAAATACAGATATAGAGAGCACATGAGCCGTTTTCTGAAGTCTTTCAGCCCAGTTCAGTAACTCATGAAGATGTATACAGCTGCATCCATTTAAAGAGCTTAGAATCAACATTTTAAATGTCAATGGAACCATCAAAATAAGGCTTGGGGTAAATATAACCCTGCTGGCATATTCTATTTATATGTGGATGTAACGGAGCTACGTCTTAAAAGCTACGAGAGTGCAACTGTTATTAAAATGCACAGTTTGGGCGAGGTAAGGGATGTCTCTTTTAACTGAATAGTTTCACATATGCTTCTGTTCAGAAGCTCAATTAATGCCTTTTAAAAATTGTTTATAAAACTGAATGAATTTCATGTGAAGGAGGCTGCTTCTAGGGTTGACAATATCCATAAAAATGGAAAGCCCCTGCATTTAGACTAAATTAATTGTATTACAAAAAAAATTGTATAATAAAAAGGGAAAAGGCAGCATCAACGCACTGATCTCAGAATACCTGTTAAACAATCTGAATATAATAATTATAATAAATAACAGTAATAAGCAATATTTCCCCCCATATGATCACACTATGTACAAATCTTCATGAAAGAAGTTCAGAATAACGCAAACTGTATTTTTCCCCCAAAATATTTTTTCAAATTGACCAGGTGAACTCTTGAGATTGGAAGTTTTATTAAGGTGAGACAAACATGGAATATGTGATTCAAATAGTAAATATGTCAGAAAAAATCAACAATCCTAGAACTCGAGGGTAAGACGGTATTGATGACTATTGTGGTGACAATAACAGCTTTTATTTGGAATTGCACGGCTATTCGGCCTGATTCCTAATACCAATGTTATACTAACATTTCAAAACATAGGAAATGTTACTAAAGACCTGAGTGATTTTAATAAGATAAGGGTTTTTTTTGAGATAGAAATGAGACATTAAAGACCTAGGATCCTACAACATTTCTGCAACAACAGTACCAACACACGACATCTATATTTAACTGTAACAACAGCTTCTTCTTTCAAGACCACTAAAGGAGAACTACAGAGACATACACTCCTCAAAAATATTCCATTAAGTACATTCTCTTTATATGTGCTGCTTAGAAATGTAAAGTTCAAAATGCTACATAAAGAAAAAAATAGCCATGGTGTTTGCAAGAAGGATGTGGACTAGAAAGGAGCTGGCTGGACATACGCCCTTGGCTAAGGTGCTGAAATCTAAAGAATTAGTGTGATTTTCAGAATAAAGAATGTGATTTTCTGCAGGACGAGGCCTTCGAGAGTAGGCTGGCACTGTTGTGCAGGGATCTGTTCCAACTTTCCTGTACTCTGGAGCACTCCAATAGGACGTAATCCTTGTCCGGCCAAAAATGGGGAAGGGCTGGGGACACTGATGAGATCCTGCTTGCGGACAGGGGAGAGGTGACCGGGTACCAGCTGGTGAAGGTCAGAGTGAATGTCACACCAAACACCTCGCCATCTCACCTAGGAAACCTATCTATCCTTTCATCTCCAAATCTGGTACACAGAAATAGGATTTGGAGAGCACTCGGCAACAGTTCAAGCCTCTCCCAGGTTTTCAGTCCAGAAGGTTTGGTGTTTGGTTGGTTTTATCCTGATGAAGACAGTAGCAGATGATGTTTCATCCAAACAAAGGCAGAATTTACCTTCAAGTTTCAGCGCTATCGCTGAATGCTGCGCTGGCATTTTTATTACAGGTCCCACGCAAGGCTAAAATAGGTAAATAATTCCCCTATTATTCTTAATGAGAATTAACTTTCTGTCATACAGGAAAATCAGAATCAGACAATACATATTTAAAATACTGGAAGCACATAGTGCGGAGAAGGTTGCTCATCTCTTTGCCCAATCTTGCTGTGGCTCACGTTGCTATTTAGAGCAATTGTGCTGGATCCATTACGAGAAAATAATAGCCATCAATTTCTTTTTTGCACAAGCAGCAAGAGATACTTTGAAGTAACCTTATACTTCTACTGGGTCTGCAATGCCTCAGCTAACATCCCATTCCATCACCACCGTAATACTTATCACTGTCTAATCAGATAAACCATTTTTCTGTACTGCACAGAGCTTGAAATAGGACTAAAAGAGGCAAAAGAATTCACTGAACTGCTTTGTCCGAGGAAAATATTTAAAGATTTTTACTCAGTACAGTGAATTGGAATAAAACAGCTGCTTCAATCCTACCTTCAGTCAAAGTTTATTATTTGTGTGACTTTTTCTTGAGAAGTACTAAAGAACCGTAAACTAACACAAGGATTTGAGTGATGTAAAAAATGAAAGTGAATCAGTGCATAGGTGCAATGGTCTATTTTCCATTCTTCCCCAGGTAGAAAAATACTCCAAACACACTCACCCTAATGCTATTCACATCATCAGGATTGGACATTTTATCTTGTAATTTACTGTGCTCGTGCAAGTTGGGGTCTGTGAGGACACACCGATGCACTTGTGTGCAACAAATTACCGAAAAGGGGCTAAGGCTCCCTGGAAGCTTCTTACTACACGGTTAATCAGTGTGTAACCAGCCCCGTGGAAGCACACAGCTAATCAGCGCGTAACTAGCCATGTTTCATGTGTTTACAGGAAAACTCTCATGGAACTGAGATGTTTCCACTAAACTCCCAGTGTTATTTTACTTAACTGCATAATGCTATAGAAAAATGAAGCATAGCAGAGGTCTCTCCAAGAAGAGTTAATCCTCTTAAATCTCATTCACCAAAGGACACCTTTTGCATTTTCCCAATAATGGGTTATCAGCCAAAAAAAAGAAAATGGAGCCAAGGAAGACAGCAATAAAAAAAGAGGATGAGAGCCACTCAAACCAGGCTGCGTCTGGCTCGTTTTCCCCCTACCCACGGCGCAGGCTGCTTTTAGAATACATTTTATAGGGTAAGGCAGCCTAGACGAGAAGCTGGGAGTTTAGAGGGACAACTGGAGGAGATGGCAGCACTGCTCTAGGTTTGGCAAACTGTTCGGTAACTGAAAAAAGACATTTCAACCCCAGCTAAATCCCAGACATACAGAGCATCCATACGACTACTCAAACCTCTACATTTCTTACCAGACCAGAATCGATCTGAATCCAACTCGACTGTAGAAAAATCCCATTCCTTTTGATGGACCATCTTCCCCTTCTTCATCAAAGTATTCCATCCGAAGTACTTTGGATTGGGACAGAAAGTATTTGGATTCTGGACCAAATCCAAAGCATCTTGGACACTGGATTCTACCCAGTTGCCTGATTTTCATAAGCTCATGTAATAAATACCTCTTCTCTCTGATCTCGTAACAACTCCAGACAACTCATGTTATCTCACCATGAGTACCCAACTTTCCACAACTTAATCAACTACTTTTTTTCTGTGGGCCAAGACGCGCCATTTAGATTTGTTTTGCAGTCCAGCTTCATTACAAGACGCTTAAAAATATTTCATTGGAGAACTATGCAAAACTATACTGAATTGCTTTCCCCTTCTAGCCCCCTCAAACCCATGCCCCATTGGAAAAATCTCTCCTTCATTTTAATATTCTGAAAGTACATTTTCAATTTTTAATGCAACTGTCTCACTTTTTGAAATGTTGCATTTTAGGAAGGACATTTTTTTAGTCAAGTGGTGAAATAGAAAACTCTGTACAAAGTAAAAAGGAAATTAATTAGATACTAATAGCCTGGATTCAGATCTATCACATATGATATGAATACCAATATAAAATTTATTTTTATTAAGATGGGCATACAGCCAGTTAAGTTTTGACAGTCTAATAGTGTA
The DNA here is from genome assembly GCF_000699245.1 of Pterocles gutturalis. Classification (NCBI taxonomy): domain Eukaryota; kingdom Metazoa; phylum Chordata; class Aves; order Pterocliformes; family Pteroclidae; genus Pterocles; species Pterocles gutturalis. The sequence goes on along the minus strand of NW_010128477.1, from coordinate 85,078 downwards.
AAGATGCTCCATGACTTTATTCTCATTGCCTAACCATTCCATGGAGCACAAAGGCTACTTAGAGGTCTACAACCAACAACTGCCTCTCTGATGCACAAAAGTCAGTGCTTACTTCTGGAATGACCCAATTTTGGGTATAAAGTTTTACAAACACTTAAGAACGTACACAAAACACGGCTTACAGGTACAAACAGCACTCTCACTTCCCAGGCTTTCCTTTCGATCACAGAAAACCTACAAAATACATTCAGAACTAGAAATGCCCTCAAATCACCATCTTGGGCTTTCAGAACTAACAGGAAGTTTTAGCTTCTTAAAAAGCATTATTTTCAAACCACAGAGAGTCAAAATGAGTTTTTATTTAGTTATCGCTTGCACATTATTAATCTGTTTAAGTTTATCAAAGCAATTAGTTAGGATTCTCCCGTATCATCCAGTTAGATACAAATGTTGCATCACTTTTTAGAATACTTCTGCACGTTGACGTTCTCTTGACTAATTCGAATGGTATTGAATACTTTATAAAGCCCTGTTGAGTGATTCAACAAACAAATGTGCCTGAAGTATAAAGGAAACCCTTCTTCCTTCGATCACATCCCACTGTATTGGTATCCAGGACTGTAGTACAGCTGTGTACGTGATATACTCTGGCCTCGGGTTTGAGAAAGACGTCTTCATCTCACTCGTAAATACAGAGCGTTGAGAATACATTGCAACAACCAGAAAATTGATCTGTACAAATGACTTAATTAAAATGATACATTTTAAATTGCCCTAGTGACGAGTCAGTTTATACCAACCCAGCTACCTTTGCTATTAAATTATTTTGAACTGTATTGACAATTTTATTCTGTACTATAACAAGGCTTATGTATCCTTAATTTTGATGCTGTAGAACTTTCTAGGATTGGAAGACTCCAATATAACCACACTATAAAATGATAACTGGATAAAATCACTCATAAATAGCAAAAAAAGTCTACCATAACACACAGATTCATTCGAAAATGACCACTGCAGATATTCACATTTGTCCAAAAAAGTTATAAGGAAATTAAAATTATCATAAACTTAAAACTCTACGGCAACACACTGATTATTATGAAATGATTTGGTTATAAATATTTTAAAGTTTCAGACCAAAGATAAAATTACTTCAAAAGGAACATGAATAAACAAATAACAAACTACTTCTTTCGATTCTCATATTTCAGGCTTCCAAAAAAATCTGAAATTATTAAATATAGTTTTTTAACGGTTTTGTAATGAAGATTACATGACGTTCAGGAACATTAGATAGAGAATGTTCTCAAGGCATCTAATAAACAGATGCAGAAAATAAATAAGTAATAACTATTTGTAAGTGTTCAGTTCTACCTGACAGCTTTGCTGTACATTATTGACTTACCGGTTACTAGGGGAAATATAAATTTGTGAAAACAAAGAAGTTAATTCTAAAAGAAAAGAATATGTAAATGGAACTATTTCAAAACCTGAACATGAAAACTTAATTAGATTTTAGATAAGCAGTTAAAAAAGGAAAAAAATCAGATTGCTGGGAATATGGTGACAGGCTCCAGCCTTCTGGCATAACAATTACCAGATCAGCCTCCATTAACTGTGCATTGCGATATCAAAAATTAAGCAATAAATGGTAAAAATGAAAATCATGCTCCCATATCTTAAATGCAGAGGCCTCAATAAACTATATGAACCTCCTTTGTATTAGACATCAGAAGTTCAGGACACAGCAATATTTAAATCATTTGAATAATTCAGACTGAGTTTCTGTACAAGAGAATGTCAGAAACATAGTAGGATTGCAAATTAAACCTGAAAATTATGCTTTTGTGCCAAAGTAGTAAGTCACATGAGCACTCTATTTTTAGACGCATGGAATTTTTTTTGCTCCAAGTGCTATTTTTTAAATTGTTTACTGAATTATGTATCTCTACTCAGCAATTTCCCTCATGAAAACACTCTTAAGATATTAAAAAAATATGATAACATGAAAATCAGCTATTCAGACACCTTAATGCAAACTCTACAGCCTTATCTGGCAGAACCGTAACAGCCTTTGAGAGCCCGGCTGCCTCTCGGAAATCTGGTTATGCTACAAACCTGTACAGTATGATAGATGAATGGCCAGCATTAGGAGAATATTACTCACTGTCTTTCAGTGATATACTAATTGAATGTGTAAGTATTTGGAGAATTTGGCTCTGCTGTTTTATTTAAGAGACTGACAGTTCTCTCTGTTTTCTAGAGCAAGACTCAGAAGTTCAAGGATATTTAAAAAAAAAATTGGGCGGTTTTAATCCTTTTAAATGCTTTCCCTCCACGAAAATTATGACAAATATTTCTTTCTGGATGTACAAGAGGTCCATTAGTTGTAAATGTAACATTTTTTAACTGAATCTGTATGAAGATTTGTATACATGGCCTTTCCTTCGATAGCTTCTTTTTCTACTTGCACTGCTCTGAGTCAGCTGTTTTATCAATATACCATTCGATTTAAAAATAATCTTGCCCGCCCTCATACTAAAACTTCACATTTGGTTTGTTATTTAAGGTACATTAAATAAGTAATGCAAATATAAAGTACTTTTTAATATACTAATTAACAGTAGGGCACAGGATTAAATTAAAAAAAAAAAGCAAGCCTGACCTTGTTCCTCATTAAGCATTAGATCGAAGGTAGATATGTTCATCTTGTTCATTCCAAGCTGAAAAACAAAGAACCAGTTGAAAGAGAAGATAAACAACAGTAAGCAATACAGTCCACGTATGTTGTTAAGAATTCAGTATTAAATTTTTCTTAATTATTTCTTCATAAACACTTAATCAGAGAGGTTTCTTAGAATATTATTTCTCCTTCGACACTCTGAAATAAATACCTGTTTCCACTTCTGATTTTGTCCACACTTCGTTTCCATAAAACATCATGAGCTCAGAAAAAATAATCTAATATTTAAGAAAATGCTAATGTACAGCTTCTTTTTTTAAAAACCTCCTCTACTCAAGTTTAATCTGTATTCCAGCACCAAAGATGATAAAGCTCTCGACTCCGTGAATGCCACTAGTTTCAAGTAAGATTTTGTGCTTCAAGAGTGAAAAACCTTTTTCCTGTGTGGCTGTCCCCTTCCCTTCACTCAGAGCTTTACTCGTAAGAAATCCAGGGTATTTTTAGCTTACTAAAATGAGCAAAGTACCTAAATGTTAGTGTCTGTATATTGTTGGGTTGAATTTTTATGTGACAATTATCAGACGTATTCACACTGACACTCTAAGGAGGATAAATTTCTTTGTCCAATAAACTGTGAAGACTGCAGTCTGGCTCCTAGAAAACGAAACGTTTGTTTTTATGATAATAAAAAGAATTCTCTTCTCTCAGTGCAGGGGTTGTGAAACTCTCCTTGGAGGTGTTTTGCCATCCAAACATGACGTCGCTAGGTTTAACGTAGAGCAAGATGGTACCTGGAAACGATGCTTGGCTCTCTCCCGCCAGGTATCCGTGGCTTTGCTGGCTTTCTGCACCATAAAACCTGATTTTACTGCATGTGCAATACACTGCACATAGGCTAAGCTAGACAAAAAAGGTTTGATTCTCTTGAGAAGGAACTAAACAAAAGGGTGAATTACATTCAAGTAAAAGAGAATTATACCAGCTTGTCAAAGCAGAGAAAAGAAAAACGAGAGTAAGGACCACAGGCACCCAGAAATTAAAACCACGTGTCCCTTTAAGGATGCAGTACATCCAAGAGTTTAAAGAACAAAGCTCCGAAAAAGATGAGAACCTAGAAAACGCACTACTTCATCCCAATCAAAGGACAAAATGTTGGGCCAGATACTAAGTTCAAACTCAAACAGTCCTTTATTCTCTGGATAGGCTTGAAAAATGTCTCTGGAAACGCAGACAATGGGTACATAACACAGATATTTAGCAAGTTCTGGCATCACCCTCCAAAAAGTGAGCTATTGGAAAAAAATGTAGGCAAAGAACCATTTAGTCAACTCTTCATCACAACATCTGTAAAGCTTGATCAAAAGAAATTCATTTAGTAACACAAATGTATTCCCTCACAAAACCCCCTCCATAAACAAAGCCATTAGTGTCATGAACAAATGCCATGAACTCTTGGCAGAAAAATGCACGAAATATGAATTCAAGCTAGAGACAGGTACAATAGCTTCGCACATTTGTTTTGCATGTATTTATTTCTGATGTTACACTTCAGCCTACCATCTCAATGGAAAGCTGAATTCAAGGAAACCAGT
>NW_010128477.1:73552-80779 GCF_000699245.1 Pterocles gutturalis | reverse complement strand
GAACCCGCATTCCATTCCATTTTAAATACGAGCTTTTCAAAGCATTGCAAAGCATTTGATTTAAGAAAAAAGGTCCTTTGGTTCATTTTTTTTTTGTACTGAAAAGTAAAAGACTTTAAAAAGCATATACCTCAAACTGAAGTATATTATCAGTAATAGAAAAAGTTTGCAGGGAAATAAAACAAAGCCAATCCCACAATTAATTTGATGGAATTAGAGAAACTGAGGATCTGAAAAGGGATCTCGGGAGAGCAGTCTGCTGAGCCCACTGCCAGTGGCGGAAGGTCAAAATTACCAAGATCGTCTCGGAAAGCTGCTTCTTTATGCATTTTTTAAAATTTCCTATCATAGATTTCATGACACTTATAGGCAAAATATCCATTTTTCATCCATATCTGCAGTCAAATATGAGGTAAAACCAAAAAGCTGGCACTGTTTTCTCTTTACATCCACCCTAAGTGATCATTCCTGCAAATCAAACTTTTTTTTTTTTTTTTAAATCTACAGAGCAACGGTCACCACTGCTTTTATAAAAACCTCTTATCTTTTTAAAGCCTTATGCCCATCCTATGATGTTCTCTTTTTTCTTAGAATAAACAAAACAAATCCTTTCAGCTGTCCTTTAACAGCCCTGCTTTCTAAATCTGTCACCAGCTTGTTGCTCTGCTTTGCCTTCTCCTGGCTAATATAAATTTTCTTTAAAGGGCAGCGTCCAAGATGGCTAAAAACATTCTACCTAAGGTCTCACTGACAGTGAACACACCCCAAGCCTTGTGTCAGACACTGGTAAATATACACTGCAAAAATTTCCAGCGCTCTAGGAATGACGATTTGTGATTTATCTTTTTTTTCCAAGCTCTCCAATTGTCTTCCTCTTATAGATGGAACATGCAATGGAAACTCTGAAGTTTCTGGGAAAAAAAGCATTATTTTTTAATGCATTTTCTCAAGCAAAACATGAGTGCAGAAAGTAAGAGACATTTTTAAGGAGTGAAGAGACCCTTGTGAAAAGAGATGCTCAAGAAATGAAGGTTTAGGGGAGATCTTACTGCTGCCTTCACCCAGCTCACGTGTGGTTAAGGAGAAGATGGAGCCAGAATCTCCTCCGACATCCACAGTATGAGGACAAGCAGCAGACACATGTGCAACATGGGAAGTTTTTATTATATATTAGGAAAATTAAGTCTCTGGGGGATCTTTTCACTGCATATGAATAACTTCAACAGGAAACATCACACAGTGCTTCAGTGCACACATCTTTTCATCCAACACTATGGAGAAAGGAATCCCTTCACTTACACACTCCACAATGCACTTCTCTCACAATCCAGGTTTTCTTACAGACACTTGTCTGAGAACCTGTTCATATTGCAGATTCACCAAATTCAATTACAACACGAGAAAAGCATCCTCCTTGGAATGCCATGACATCTGAAAGCCTGCTTTCAAGAATTTAGATTATTAAGTATGGAAGCCAGAAGAACAATTATCTCTAGATACAGCCACAATGTTAGGTTCCATAAGTACAATTTACAAATGCAAAGGAAAAAAAAAATAACCAAAAGATCTTCCAAATGTTCATAAAATCCTACCAAAGAAGACTGCTCTTCTATTAGGTCTCTCTCCTGAAAGGGACAGCTCTCTAAAAAACCAGATTCAAAAGGAACTGTGAAGATCAAGTATTCTGTGGGAATACCATACGTGTTGGTTCAGAAGCGATCAGACAGAATTCTGTATTTTCTCTGAATAAGAAAGTACTGGTAAAGGATGAAAATGTGCCAATGTGCTCAAAAACCTTGTTTTGATGCAACAAATACAGGACAGACACTACATTGACTCATTCAGATGTCAAAAAAAAAATCAATTGTAGATTAACATAATTTTACTTAAAAATACTCAAAAACCTTGTTTTGATGCAACAAATACAGGACAGACACTACATTGACTCATTCAGATGTCAAAAGAAAATCAATTGTAGATTAACATAAGTTTATTTAAAAATAAAAATGTACACATTTCTTCAACTAGGGCACTTCAGATTAGGGATCTCTTCAGTCTTTTCTGGAGGGATTTAAAAAAGCTTTGGAGAAATCTTAAAGCTATGGAATTAGCCTGGTATTTATAGCTCGCTTTCCTAGTGTGTTCTTTGAGCTTCCTAGGACATTCTTTTCTCCATCTGCTGGTTGTTGACATGGTATAACCCTATATTTTGATTATGAAAATGTATAAGACTAAGAGCATTTCATTTTCCATTTTACTGTAAAGTTCTGGCTTCATCTCAGGGCAAGGCAGCTACACTTTGCCACTACAATCTAATCTAGGTCAAGAATGGTGCTGCATATTTTCTGATACAGATAACTGGAGTTCTATTGTTTAATTATGTCAAAATATATTACTACCAATTATGACTAATACTCCATATGAATCACACTGTCACAAAATGGTAATTTTCTTACCATTACAATATTGTGCTTCATACTCTGTTTCAATACAATCTGTTAAATCTAGGTCAAGAATGCTTCTTTCTTCTTTGTTCTGTTATCAAAAAGGTCCACGTACCAGTGCACTATCTCGTACACAGACATGAATTGCTAAATTGTTTACTTTCCTACTTCACCACCATTAAATGTCGAAGATGTCTGCTGTTCTTCTGATCAGTTTTTTTAACACTGGCTCAATTCTTTTGTATTATACTACTTGAAATACATTTTATAACAAACTTTACTACCATAACATAAAACTACCAAAACAAAATCTAAAGTTTTGCAGCTTAATAAATGCACTGATTTACTTTTGAATACTTACCTACATTACTCCTCATGGTCCTGCTTCTAGTTACCTTGGGGATCTTCAGGCTTCTTAAAATTCTTGATGCACTTTGAGCTTTGCTTTAGACAGTCTCCTGTTTGGATCTCGACAATGGGCTATGTCCATTGAGGCTGGCTCCTTCTCCTACCACACCCCTCATCGGAGGAACTCTCACACCCCACGTTACAGCTGTTGAGACAGTTACATTATTTAAATTAAAGAATGAGTCCAACGTTTTTATTTCACTTTTCTTGACTGCCTTGTAAGCCCTTATCCAACTGCTTTGCAGTATGAACTGTAATAATATTTGCTTTTAAAGAAGAGTAGGATGGCTCTGCCTGGAACTGATAAAAAAACCAAAAATGCTTTGCTACAATATAGTGGTTCAGTGTCCAGAAGAGTGAATAGATTTCTGTAAAAATGAGTATATGGATTTTTATGAGGGAACTAGTATGCATACAAAAAAGGTCACTTCTTCAGACAGCTGGAGCTGTACGGATGCATGCTAAAAACCTTCGGCCACAAAGGTGCACAGATACTGGTGAACCCCCAGCCGGAACAGACCCTGGGTTATTCCATAACATCTGCCTGTTACCGAGCCACTTCCTTGCAAATCGCCACCAAAACGTACCTGCAGTCCTCCACCACCTCCGAGTTAGTTCGGTTTTGGTTGTGCCAGTTTCAATTTCTCTGATATTGAAAGGAGCTAAGAGTCTTTGCAGGACTTGAAGTCAATGAGTCAGTTCTTTTAGAGGTGAAACGGTTGGGAGCTCATTAGGTCAACGGTGTATCCAAAAGAGTTAATGTGGGCGTTTAAAGCTCGATACCCGAGAGCCTGAGGACTCAGTAAGGGCACCGCTAGGGATCATCAGAAATACACATTCAACAAAGTCAGAATTATTGGGGTTTTTACTTTTTTGTTTTTAAAAAAATACATCTTAGATTAAAAGAGATGCAACATAGCCAATCAATGCTTTTGGAATCCTACAGAAAGTCAAATGAATTTGCTCTGATTTACAGATCACGTATTTGGAATCTCTTTTAAAGCCATTTGTCATCATAGGAAGGGTCTTGGTTGTTGCTAAAACCTTCTCCCCAACAGAAAACCCATTAATACAAAATGTGAATGAAAAATTTCAGATAAACCAAACAGGCATAAGCACCCAAGTCACAGAAAGTACATTGGCTGCAAATACCAAATGCAGCATTTACTGTGATTATGAAAATATCTTAGTTAAGTTCATGAGCAAAACCTTTTTGCTTTCTTGGTGATGACCTGCTGTTTGGCTTTCAAAGACTTTATTAGTACCACTAATCTAACTGAGTTACCAGTTGAGCAGCATCTTTAAAATTTAATGGCAAAATTGGGGCACAGTATTTTGTAGAAATAGGTACCACAGGGTCTTGGTTGTTTCAGATTGCATTTACCAACCCAGGAGAGTCTTTCAGCAAACATTTTTTTCATATATAAATGACTTAAAAGAAAAAGGATTAATGTACTAAAGTTCTTCCCCAACCAGTATAACAATGAAAATTACACCCCTATAAAATTATTAAGATCTATTTAGATTTTCTTAAAGACTGGGGCAGTAGACAGCTTCCATGTTTAAGCATTATAGGTTTAACGCTTCTGAACATTACAGGGCTTGCTTGTTCTTAATACTGAGTGGTTTTATGCATACAGAATACTAACAAGACACAGCCAGTCCATATACATTATTAAAATGATTAAAAAATAATAAAACATATATAACAAAATTAATATTATTGCTGTTAGTAAAATAAAGCCTCTTCCCCTTAGCTGAAAGGGTTAAAGAACTGTGTTGAACACACAGAACTGAACACTGTGAGTTTATACATGCAAAGAGTCATGGGGTCTAAACACTGAATATATATGACGGAAAAATAAAATACTGCATTTTAGCAGGTGAGGAATCGGGGTATTGAGTGGACAGAGCTGCAGTAAAGGTTACTCACAACAAAGTCAGACATACTGTGAAAGGAGAACGACACAAATCTCACAGAGTTTGACAGACACTGCACTTCCACACTACTCTAGAAATTCTAACTCTTAAAATCAAACATATAAGAGGCATAATTTAAATGTAAGAATTTCTTCTTCAGTCGTTGAAATTACAGAAATTTTTAACTTGTTTCCACTGGATATAAGTGGCAAGAAATACTTCAAAGAATCAACATTTTTACGAAGGTTACTCATAAAGTTATAGCTAAATCAGAGTTCACAACATAGCTTATCTCTAGAGTAACACAACAAACAGAAAGATGGTATAACCTGCCATTAAAGAATTTGCATACAAAGATATTTCAGATTGTAATTTCACTATGGATATTACATTCTTCATATAAAATTATTTATTAATGTTTAAACACATTGAAAGGCATTGATAAGAGACATTTTTATGAAGAACTTCCCTTCAGCACATAATGCTAATCACAGCAAGCACTGTAAAACTAATTTACTGGAAACAATTTCAATAGATGGATGAAATAGCCCAAGAATGAAACCTAAGTCATACTAGGGCTTAAATAACTAGGTCATGTGGACAGCGCTAAAGACTGCAGCGGCATCAGGAAAAGAAACTTCTAATAAAAGCCTCAAGAAATCTACAGAAAAGTGTTATTAAACTGAATTTAAATAAATAATCCAATTTTTAATTTATAATACCTATTTAAAATAGTAACAAGAAATTAATGATAAAAATCGTCCATACCGAGCATAAGGAAATGGAAATGTGTAAGCAAAGATTTAATTAAAGGTTCTGCTGAAAAAACAGACATTACTTTAATCATGCACATGCCATTTACAAACTTACTAGCATCAAAATACTAGCACGTTAGAGACGATGACCAGGTACAGATCACAGTTTTCTAAATCTTAAGCATAGCCTACTGGTGATAATCAAAAGGCTCCTATATGGTGAGCCAAGAGAATTTCTGTGCCTAATTCTATAGGCTCTGCATTGCTTTTCCCCTCCTGAAAGTCTTGTTCTCACTCTCCTTTTAATCAGTCTTCCTATCTTTCTTTGCCTATTAAGAATGACCGGTTTTGTGGCAAAGAATTAAAAATAAGCCTTTGTAAAAAAACTGCAAAGGATTTTTTTTTTTTCAATTAAAAAAATGGACACTTGACATTGAAAAAAGTGCTTATACTTCCGAAGTCTACTATTTAGTGTAAGGAGGTGCTTGTCTCAGACTGTCCCAGCTGTTATTAAGGCATGGAAAGTCCAATTCATTTTTATAATTCACAGCTAAGTACAGGACTTACACAGTGACTACAATAAGCTCGGTTTTCTATTGCAGACATATCCATAACAATATATTTCCCAATGAGTTCTCACCAAGTTGTAGGAATCTAATGGTGAATATATTTCTGGGGACAGACATCTGTTTTCTCAGTGCATGTGCTGTCTCCTTCTCTTTGTGAGCTTTCTATTTACATAACAAGTCTCTGAGAACAGATTAAAAAAATCCTGTCCCCATCTAATCTCTTAAAATACATACAATATTCTTACAACTATTGTAGCTGGTGTATCTAAAATTAAAAATACTCTACTTTTCATACCAAAAAGTGAAAAATACCAAAAAACCCTGATCTTCCAGGAACAGAAATAAATTCAATAACTTCTCAGTTGTGCGCTGTCACAAATGGGTAGAGAAAGAGAATGGCAGTCAGCCAGTTCTCTTTTTTCTTCAGGTAGGTTTTAAATATATTTCTTCTAAACCAAGCAATTTGATTACTGGCTGTTTCTCAGGTTATCCTTCCCAGTTACCCTGTGGCAAAACTGAAAAACGCTCCTCCAGAAGAGTTAATTCCAAATCAGAGCCACGGGCTCCATGCTGGAAAATATTGGCAAAAGCTGGGAGACCTGTTCACAAGCATTCGGTCTTGTTTTGTCTGATTTTATTTTCAATAATTGCTATTTTTATTTTGTTAAGTGGAAAAGTCACACAAAGGTATATTTAGTAATGGCACTGTCTTCCACGATACTAAAAATAAACCCGGTATCATTAATTTCTAGTGGTGGCACTACACCACCACCAGATAAACACTGAAAGCCCACCGTTGTTTTCTGACACATGGAAGAAAACAGAAGAAACAATTTTAAAATTTGAAATCACTGTGTTTACTATCCATATATACATGACAGTTTTTTTGTGGGAAAAAGAGAACTCGCCTACCTCAGGAAGACTGGGGGAGGTAATCCACCGGGTTTTGGTGGGTCTCTGAACTTTTGGAAAGAATTAGAGAAGTGCTGTTTCTTTAAGTGTTTATGTTTCTTTGCCCCTTTTGCTGTGATAAAGTCTCTTCTTCCTGAAATAAAACACATGTTGTATTAAAACAAGACTTGCAGAAAGACTAGTTATCACTACCTGTGCTCCACGTAGGCTGCTCTAACA
>NW_010128477.1:3664-73521 GCF_000699245.1 Pterocles gutturalis | reverse complement strand
TCCCTACACAAAAACCACGGCACCTTCAGCAAAGCAAACACTGAACTAGCGAGTTTACACAGGCTCTCTCAATAGTCAGTGAAGGTAGAGTCCAAAATTTAAAATCAATTAATCTAATCTGATCCTAAATACAGCCGCATTTTGAACTGCCCTCTAGAAGGATCTCTCTTTTGTTGACCATAAACGCAAAATCAGAAGAATACCCGTTGGACCCTACTCTTGGACCGTAGGGTATTCTTACCCTACCTGTCGGCAAAATATCTGTCGGTATCCTTCACTGCTTTACACCTCCACAGAATTGAAAGCTATAGAAATAGAGCCCACGGAGCTGGAGAATGGATAAAAGGACTTTTTGATGCGATACGCTTGAGAAGATCCCACCATAAAACTTCACAGGTCTAAAACTGTAAAAAAGATGCCCAGTTTTTGCTTATGTAAACCTAATTTATATGCACACCTCTACATAGATATGAAAACATACCCATACATACACGTTAACATAAACAACCCACGGTAGCTTAGATAGCACTGAAAGTAGATTTTAGACTTGTAGGCATTTTTCCCTAAAATGCCCTGTAGATTTTTCCCCTAAACCAAACACAGCTACAACTAATTCTGCGACTGGGACACGTGACAGAGAATCATAAACTCAGCCTAAGCAGAGCCTTATATTTAATTTTATTCTTCTACCCAGCATGAACAGTTGGTGAAAACACCTCTGTGTGATTATGCTTGGAGTAAGTACAGAGATAACAGGATTTTCAGGTTTCCCCAATGTAGACCTGGACCAGAAGACCTAGCTTAAACCAGGGCTGTTAGGTCCTCAGTAGAAAGCTTGAAAACTATGGAGACACCAGATTTTTTCCTTACTTCTTCACGTTCCTGGAACTTGGGACCCTTGTTGAGGAGGAAATCCCCTATGTGTAGCTCCTTACTCAAGGTAGAGGGCACAACTCAGCCCTCTGCTAAAAGGTTCCTCCTGCTCCAGGCCAGGCGCTGTGGCTTGGCGCTGCTCCCTCTCCTCCGCAGAGGCTAACGCCGGTCCAGTGAACCAGATAAAGGAGCCGATTTGGGTATTTCTGCTGGATTAGTCTTAACCTAGATCGGTTCCCTAATCTCTGTGGCTGGAGGAATGCTTGTGCTGGACTAGACGCTTTGGAAGGAGCGGCACGCGTACGGGAATGAGGAACTGGAAGTGGAAAGAGCAGCAGTGAATTTGGCTCGTGCCAGTCCAAAGAGCTTGGGGAAATTCAATGTGTTTGCTCATTTATTTTATTTTAGAGTATCGCAGTATTGAAAACATCTTGGACCTCAGTATATTTCATTGTTTAAATAAAAGTAATATTTAGCTGTCTACATATTCAAAATATATCTTCCTAATTCTACATTTGAACTGTTAGAATACCAAAGAGCAGGTAGGCATGTCTAAAAACAAAACAAAACAAAACAAAACTAAACTGTTTTGAGTACCTGACTAAAGTCATCACAAAGCTGTTGGAAATAATAAACTCGCTTCTTTACTGATTAGAATTCACATCTGTTATCCAAATATTTGCTAGACACAGTATCTACAGAAAATGAAGTTAAAACATAACAGATGACATAAGAAAACAAGAAGCAAACATCCTACCTTCCAAGAGCATATGGCCTTTCCCAAAGATACTGTTCTTTTGTATGACAACAAGCATTCATATAACTTCAAAAATGCATTTTCACTGCCTACCAACACAATACACCAAGTGAAAAACATCAAAGCTAAAAGAAACAGAGTAACAACAGGTGGGCTTTTCAGAGAAGCTAATTTAAAAATTAGCTACAGCTACGAGGCTAACATACTAACACATTTGGTTTACTTACGTGATGTATAGCTATAAGGCTAACATACTAACATATTTGTTTTACGTATGTGATATATAGCTATCCGGCTAACGTACTAACATTTTCCACAGATTTGGCAACAGTGTCATTGGAGTGGATGTAGCTTTGAACAGAGAAGATGTAAGAAGGGATGCTGTCTATTTTCTTGTCTCTTTTTACGGGAAAAAAAAAAAGGAGCTTTAATTTGCAAGAGGAGAGAATCAGAGACATCAATTTAGTCAATAGTCTCAATCCTATAAACCCTGCATATCTGGTACTTCCATAAGGGAAGTGACAAGTACTAATAATATAACTTACACCTGTGAAAAGACTCCTATGTTACAAAAAGCCTTGGTTTTGACAGGAAAGGTGCACGGTACTACTCAGAAACAGAACACACCGCAATCTTCACCTGGCAATTTAAAAACTGAATGAAAACAATCAAATTGACAAATAGATCGGGTTCGGAGCATCAAGAGAATGGCTCCCATGTAGAACCCTGGGTAATAAAGAGGTAAGCACGGCGCAGCCCATGAACCATAGCACTCCTCTTACCTAGCTGCCGGTTGCTATGGCAAGCGTCTCCCTGCATTTTGTACATTAAACTGGAATATGTTTTCTGCTTCCTTCTTCTTGGTATTTTGATGAAGTTAATACTCAAGATTTGGACCTGTAAGGTACGGAAACTAAAGGATCTCTCAAATAATCACGCATTCCAATTTATTTTGGTTTTGTGAAAATACCTTAGAATTAAAAATTAATAAATAAAAAAATTATTTTCATTCATCTGTAACAGAGCATTTTAAGAACTTGTGATTTATTTCCATTAGCTGCTTTGCATACCTGTTGCACATGCATTACTATTTTCTGGCTCACAATGGAAATGTAATATACTTTTCTCCTTCACTGATCTTTAACTTAATAAAGAGATGATTGTGAAACCGATGAGAACCGAGATGACAAACAAATAATTTCAGTTATGTATGATACCCATTTGTCTTTTCCTCTCCTTTTTTTCCCTAAAAAAACACTGTTAGAGGTATGAAAGAATGTATTAGTAATAAAATTTATTTAGCCATTACCACTGTAAACTAACAAATAACTGGATTTCTTTCTGTAGTTGTCTCTATCTGAATGGCAGTGATATTTCAAAAGGTGTGCAAGAGCCAGCTATCGGACAAGAGCTTTTCTAAATAGGAGAGGATGATGCTAAACCCTTTTCTTCCTGATTCCTATGGCCTTAATGTATAAAATGTAAATATCCCACAGTGAACACATTTGATAAAACAAAATGCTCTTCTCACCCCAGAGGTCCCACTGGACCAACTGCAAACTTGGATGTCATCCATCGAAGAAAGATCCGTGACAAAACTTAATCATAGTCATCCATTAAAAAAAAAAAAAAGACAATGAAGAGATATTTTTCTTTTAATAGGAATGCTATGAGCAAGTGCAGTCCTCTTCTTCTCTCACACATGAAAATAAAGAATTTGTACACAGGTTCATTTGTCTGTTGCATCCTATCTTGCCATAGGAAACTAATAAAGAGACTTTGGCAGAGGGATTGGCAGTCCTGGACTATGACTTTTTTAACCTCTCTTGTACTTTGTAATGTATATGACTTGCAGAAACAAAAAACCATATTCACAAATTGCCTAAAGGCCAATAAAAATGTTATATGCATTCTCCTTACATGAATGTAAACAGACATAGATGAGGCACAAACGCTGTCCTGAAGAGAGCAGAACCCCTCTTTCCTCCTGCCCCTCCAGCTGCCTCCGCGCTTCCACGCCTTGCTGGCACGCTGCTTTCACAGGGAAGAGCTCACTCAACCCACCAGAAAATGCTCATTTCTCTATTCTGATTCAGACTATTCTATGTAAATATATTTGTGTTGACAGTAAGACGTAAGCTTTCAGTTTCTACAAGAACACAGGTACGCAGCCGAGGCGCTGAACAAATACTTGAAGAAACTTTCCTACAGCATAAGGAGCAGAAGAAAAGGATACCTGAACTTTAAGATGAATCTCTTCTCCAAAGCCTCAAGCTCATTAGGAAAGAAGAAACTTCATGTAGCAAGCACGCTAACA
The DNA here is from genome assembly GCF_000699245.1 of Pterocles gutturalis. Lineage (NCBI taxonomy): Eukaryota > Metazoa > Chordata > Aves > Pterocliformes > Pteroclidae > Pterocles > Pterocles gutturalis. Next base: position 69,574 of record NW_010128477.1, on the reverse strand, counting down.
GTTTATATTTCTGCCCCGTGATGCTTTATCATCACACAATAGAGCGTCTTTTTAGACGTGATGTTACGCCTTTGTTTAAAATGAAATCCTCCAAAAAGAAAGCAAACTTTTCTAAACTGCGTTCTTTCTTATTTAAAAAATCTTGGCACAATTTTCCATAACTGTGGCAAAACTTGATTTCTTTCAACTCTCATGCAGGCCAGATGCTGCCACGGCAGTTGACAGGAGGAGGACCCAGCGACTGGTGTCCAGCACAGACTCTCTGCATGAATTTTCTTCTGGTCTGCACTCAGGCTACAACCAGTGTTGGTGGCAGAGAAATCTGTTTTCACCTAAATCTGATATATTATGTTGTCCATCTGAAGTTCATATAGAAAGGAATCACTCCACCCAGACACACAAACACCACCGCATATAAATGTTATTTTTCTTGTTACTGCTCAAGCATAACTGGAAACTCTTAAAGAAGCCAAGAAAAAAAAAAAAAAAAGGAGGAAAAAAAAAGGTTGTTGCTTTGCAATCCTCTCATCACCAACCTTTTTAATAAGGAAGGTCAGAGAAGAGCTTTCACCACCAGTGACTGCAGAGCCAATGGTTTCAACATGTTGAATTTTACTCTTTGACCAACTTCATCACCGTACCATTCACACTTCCCACATTCTTGGTTTCCGTCGACCTTCTACGGCTAGAGGGTGTTAACCTCCCAGCCATCATACACACCGATTTCATTACTTACTATCTCCGCAGCACCTTACAAAGTGTTAAATTTTGTTATGCTCCAGGAAAGCCTGGACAGTGTGTACTACAGTGAGTATGTTGCCTGGAACCGGAAAGGCTGAGCAAGTTCAAAACACATTTCTGCAGCGGAGGAACTGCGTTTCCCCACCCAGCACGTACCGAGCTGCCTGCTGAAGGCCGCCTCCTTCGCCATCGAGGAATATTCACCATTGCTTTTCCTCTAAGTAGTTCTTTCTAACTGATGTTGCAACTAATTAGTGCTACTAATTGTCCAATTCATTCATAAAGTATCGGGATGGTATTTTAATAATCCCCTGGCACAGGACTCCTAAAGCAGAATTCAGCTGCTGGAATTCTAATTCTCTTCTTGCTCAGGTTAATAGATGGTTTCCCACTGAGCTTAATATAATTCACATTGGATCACTACTGAGTCTATATTTATATAAAATGCCCTACTATTTAAATCTGTTTCATAATTTTAAAAATATCCATCATATTTTTTTCATAGATAGAAATCAAAATTCTCTAAAAATTTAGCCTGGGATCGAATGATTTCTCAAAAAGCTTCAACAGATTTTATGAAGTCTGTTTTTAAGGTATTTCTAAGCACCATGATACTAAAACATCAAACGTTTTTGATTTTTAGAAATATATATCACCTGCTACAAGTAGCACTAAAGCCTGACATGTGAAACAATATGAAGCTACTCTAATGACAAATGTACCAAATGTCATCGGGGAAAAAAAAAAGGACCCATCCTCTTAAAAGGCTAATAAAACTCCCTGCTTTGTTGCAAGGGTTTCTGAAAACTTATGAGTTTGCGAAAAGGCGAGATGAGAAAAATGCCTCAGACAATAGTTAATAGATAAACATATCTGAGACCTCACAATATCTTAATGTATTTACTAATTTGGAAGCTATATGGTGATCTCAGGCAATTATTGATACATACACCACATATTGTTGTGGCCATTGCTGTGCCCATAAAAATAATTATCCCTGCTGCAGAATTTGACAAAGCCAAATTCTCCCTGAAACCACATTTTGAACACTGACCTGTACTGAGGTATAAAAATATTAATATCTATATAACCTTTTATATAAATATACAATGTGCAAATATAATTGTACAAAATTTATAAAATCCTAATGCAAGAATCAAATAAAAAGGCACAGAAAGCTGTCAAGAGGAAAACAACTTCAATCTCATTATTATTACAGGAAATTTTTTAAAATTTTTATCCACAGAGAAGGGATTTGACAATAGCCTACCAGTACAGTGCACAGAAAGATCCTAATGTCAATTTGAAAGCCATTCACAAACGCACAAACTCCGAGGGCTGTTGCTGCAAAGCTGGTTCCTGGGCTCTCACCAACACCGCTCGCTCGTCCACCTTGTCCTCTCCTCACCGCACATTTGCTCTTGGATCTAATCCCCCACATATACCAAGTAGACAACCTGCACTTAGTACACTCCTGAAACTTGTCCTCATCTGCTCAAGTCCTCTCCTAAACGCGGGAACACATCTCACCCTGACGCCAGCTGGACTCACTCTACTCATCCCCTACATGATTCTCCACTTCTGTAGTACCTCTGTGGAGTCTCATCGGGGGAAAACTTTTACCAGTGTATTGGGGGTGTGCAGTCTGGAGAAGAGAAGGCTCCAGGGAGACCTTCCAGCACCTTCCAGTACTGAAAGGGGGCTACAGCAGAGATGGGAGGGCTCTGGATCAGGGGGTGCAGGGATAGGGTGAGGGGGAATGGTTTTAAGCTGAAAGAGGGGAGATTGAGATGAGATATTGGGAAGAAATGTTTTCCTGTGCGGGGGTGAGGCAGTGGCCCAGGGTGCCCAGAGAAGCTGTGGATGCCCCATCCCTGGAGGGGTTCAAGGCCAGGCTGGATGAGGCTTTGGGCAACCTGGGCTAGTGGGAGGGGTCCCTGCCCATGGCAGGGGGTGGGACTGGGTGGGCTTTAAGGTCCCTTCAAATCCCAACCATCCTGTAATCTTGTGATTTCCTCAGCCCCCACCTAGTGTGGAGAAGCACTAAGGAAAGCACACACCTTCCTCCAGGGAGGCTGTTGACGACAGAGCTAACTAGAGAGCTGCTGCAGGCGGAGAACATCGCTGACGGGTATGGTCACAGGCTGGCTTCAGCAAGTGATGGATATGGAAGCATTTCCAGTCACATCAGACTTTTTCAGTTAAAAACCTAAAACCAGACAAATACCTAAGCTGGTAAGTTGTGCACGTCAAGCAAGAATGAGGACAGTTCTAATCCTCACCAGGCTGGCGCTAAGGAACTGTTCTCCCCAGGAGCAGGACCTCAGCAGTCCCGCTGCCTTCCCCTGGCCAGAAGCACACCCATCTCCCCACCAACACTAAGAACCCTCTCCCTGGAGGGAGGATTTCAGACACACAAGAGAGTATTTCCAAGCAAATGATGGAGCAACCCACAACGCTCTCGCTGGCAGACTTAGCCTGGCTCACAGGTTGGATTTCCTGACGTAGGAAAAGTCAGGATGCCCAAACCCAAGCCTGTTCCTAAAGCAGTATCCAGCAAGCTGTGAGGCTGTAAGTACTAACGTAAGAGTTTCAGGCAGGTAGCAGGTAGGGCTGCCCTGGGACTTGCAGTGTTTTCTGCCACACCAGGCACTCCTCGCTTTCTGGCAGGGTGTCTCATTGCAGTGGTTTGCAATTGGGAAAAGAAAAAAAAAAAAAATTCAGTGGTGATGATTGCAGTATTAGCTACAGCTGACATAGACAAAGCGTTGCATTAAGCATCTCCTACAGCAAGTTATCATAACAGTCATCCGATAGCGGTAAGTTAATTAGATTGTGATACTTAGTTCAATAGTCCAACAAAGATACTCAAGTGTGTATTCAGCCTTCGCAATACTGAAAGAGGTGGTGTAAAGCTACTGGGGAAGCAATAAGAACCTCTGCACCACAGTTCTTAATCACAGGGGAAAAAAGAGCAATTCCCAGACCATCACATAAATGGCTGCTGGTACCTTTGCACTCCAAACCAGCTGTTTGACTGGTTTTTAACTTTTTTCAATTTGCAGATCACTACAAATAACAAGTTCTATATCTTCCAATTCCTATTTTTAATGCAGCACTTTGCAATTCGGAATTACACAGGCTCAAGAATAATGAAAGGACAGAGGCATGTAACTCATTTGTTTAGTTTGTGCACTTCATTATGCAAAACAGAACCCATAATTTTGATTTGATAAAATATCATGTTGTTTTTACTCTGAGCAATTCACCATCAAGGAAGAGGGCGGCAGGTTCCCAAGCTAAAAGTTAAAGGTGCCAATGCATGACAAAGTGCCAGTTAGTGCGACTGCAAATGAAAAACCAGAGGATACATCATGTCATTAAACACTTACAATAATTTTTCAGAAAAAAAACTTATTACACAGCACGATAAATTTACTATCCCTCTGGTTTATTGAGATAACCAAATGGCTTTCGGGGGAAGAAGATGAAGACAAAACCTAGAAAGAATGGCCTTAGCAATCCCCCATGAAAACACACACCCCCTTTCACAAACCTAGATGCAATTTTTTATCCCACGTCTGCTCTGCTATTAGACAAGAAAAAGAGGGGACAGCCAAGCATATAAAGTTGTCAAAGTGTTTGATAATAAATCAACAACAGAAGTAGGTAAAACCCTGATTTTAAAAGTTAGATACACAAATTTTTATTTTTTAAATGCTTTACAAGTTATCTTAATTTAATAACTAAAAAATGTAAGTGTAATAGCAGTACAGCCATACAATTTTGTATGGATCTAAGAATGGTGAATTAGTGTCACCTGGACTAATTTAATGACTAGATTTTTTCCTTCTTCACAGAAACCACAAGCTAAGTGTCCCAGTTCCTTCATTCTTAGCATGTTTTTACAGTACCTGGATTTAGGCTTAAAATAAGAAAGTTTCTGACCCCTGAAGCTTGTTTCCTCTTCTGTACTTGTAAACTTCTCTAATTCAAAGTCGTGGTGGCTGGTAGGAAGGAGTTAATGGGAGCTTCCAGAAGACAGAACTCATTTCCCAAAGAGAGTACTGAGACATCCATTCAAGGAGAAAAACTTTAAATTCCTACTGAATTACGCTAGATTGAAATTGATGGGACAATCGGATCCCCTGGCAACTACTAATCTGGGAGATAAAAAGATTTCTATTCAAACCAAGCGCCGAGATACTAACGGTGAGCTGAAGCCTGAGGACCAAAGCACATCTTCATCTTAATGCAAGCTTGCTTTAAATTTGACAGCTGTAAAAGTACACTTCCCAAACTTCTGGAAGCAGTGCAGACGTGCCGGGTCCAGCTATTTCAACTGCCTGATCTGCTGGCACCTAAAGCCTTGCGGGGAGCAGAGGGGTGAGCCAGCAGAGTACGGCAGAGGGAACTTAAGCCACCTATGGGCATCTGTAGGCTGTCCCACTCATCAGGAAAACAGAAACTATATGTTTGGACACGTACTTCATGCAGAAACTTCTTCCTTACCTTCCAACGCATGTAAGGTGATGCTCCTCTAGACAGCCTCCCCCGTATTTCAGTATTTCTACTAAAAACTGATCCAAACCAAGCAGGCGCACACCTGACTTAAAGTAACTGAATGGTTCTGCCACCAAAAAGCACTCATGGCTGAAAGTAATGGCATGCACAAAGAAGTTGATTAGATCTCAAAAATCTCTTTCATGGAGAAATTTCTGATCAGCTTTTTTGAATGTGTGAATGTGGAAACACGCGGCAAACACACCTAAACAAACGTTGGGAACTAAAATTCTACTTTCATCCTCACTTTGGATTAACAAGATGATCAACAAGGGTGATGAACAAGACCTACACTTGAGGAACTAAAGACTTGCAGTCTCATCTCAGCGTAAGAAGATGTCAAAAAGCCACGGCCATACACAAAGACACACCAGTAAGCTATTACGCAAAATAGCAATATGCACCAGTGCATTAGGAAATACCTATTTTAGCTGCTGCTCTATTTCAGAGAACAGAGGAAAACATTTAAAGTTTGGGCAACAAGAATTATTTCTTAATAATTTAAATTTTATTTTTTAATAATATCAAGATAGGCTGAAAAACAGGTAAGAATGCCTTTAATTCTCAGTGAACTGAGATCTGTGCAACCTAATGTGGCTGGTTTAACAGCCCAATTGTTAGGGATCAGATTTTAAACAGCTGGAAGAGTTTCCTGCTCCATGGCATCACCCAAAGTTTCTAGTAGCCTCATAATACATAAAATGAGGAATGTGTCAGTATGTTCTTGACATTCTGCATTAGCAGGTACAAAACACAGTGTTCAAGTCTTTCCTCAACTCCAGCAGCTACAATCTTTTGAGCGTTATGTTCTTGAATCCTTCTAGTAGCATCTAAAGTTTTGGTGCTAGAGAAAGCGACCCACCGTACCCGCAACACAAGAGTTTCAGGAGATTTAGAAAGAACGCCTGTTGTACCTTCAAAGAGCCAACACCAGCACTACTGAAATTCGCCTCCAAATACACTGTTATAATGTGAATGTTACAACGAATGTGAAATGACTAAAAAAGCTGTAACACTGTACAAGTTCACTCAGGTAATAGTCAGCTGCTACTGAGGGAAATTACTGAATGAGTAATTTTTAAGTAGGGTTCCAAATAGTCAACACAAACCAGATGCAGTCTTCTGAATGACTTATTTTTTGAACTACAAACACGTCCTCTGCTAAACTACCAAAATCAAGAATCTACTCATGCAACTAGATCCTCATCTTAGGTATGAGGGCTTTGCTACTAAGCAGTGTAATTTTACTCAAGGTAAGAATTGATCCTAAAACGTACACAAAACTGTAGTAAATGGAAACAGTCAAATCAGCTGTAACTGCTGTAGGTCAGCCCAGCTGAGTACACTCCGGTAAATACAGCAGGGTAAAAAAAATTTGTACTTCAGCACCTTCAAGTATTTTAGGCAGCTGATAAAAACAAGCAGTTTAAAACAAGGTTTTTCTTTAAACAGATTTCTGTTTTTTTTCTTCCAAAGAAACCTTAAATGCAGAAAATAACAAATTTACCAGCACAGAACTAATACCACCCTAATGTTCCTCATTTTATCATCAAGAACTATTGTTATACTCATGTACCAAAATATCTCATATCAGTATTTCTTCCCACTTGATACAACCAAGTCATTTTTTGGCAGAGTTTGACAGCACAAACTATCCTCTCTGCTTATCAATTTTCTTCATTGTCGTAGTCCAAACACAAATCCCACAGCAAGCTCTAAATTTGCTGCAATCATACATTGACTGGTAGCCTGGGCTCCTACAACACCGATCGCAAAGATGAAAACACTAACTTTATGTACAAGAATTAAAGAGCACAAATCTTTCAAAGCGTCCAGATTTCACACTGGTTCTCCAAACTCGCCGAACCCCCAGTCCTGAGCTTTACTAACTGCAGACTACTTACCATCCCTGTTTACATTTGGCATTTTTGTAGCATGCTTTCCAGATGTCATTTATGAGTAGAGAAGAATAACACATAAACCCAATAAAAAAGCATTACAAGTTTATTTTAAGCTCTGCTTTCAAATTTTTGTGCGATCAGCAATAGAAGACGACTTGGAGACTGCCATGTATGCAACTAGCCGGGAAGAGTCCCGCCGAGAAGCAGATCCAACACACCTCTGCCCCAGATGACTACAGACACAGGCAGGGACTGTCACACTAGAAAGACAGTTTGAGACACAGGAGTTTTGAGAAGCTGAGATAAACCAAAAAGCTGAAGAGGTAGAATTTTTTGTTTTATTTCCCACTGTTACAGAGTAGCACTTTTTAACACTTAATCCATGAAGCTTTTTGGAACTATAGCAAGATAATTTAACACATTATGCTACTCCGGAGTTGAGGTCACACATACTGACATCATGTTTCGCATGAATTTTGAATCTCCTTAGCATTATATTATTTGACATTCATGGAATCATCTCAGGTTGATAAATGGCAATACATTGCACCAGGTTGTATTTTACTAACTGCAATGCTACAAGCTTAGCAAGGAGTGCAGGATTTCAGGTATTTTGTCTTATTGCAAATGCACTATGTGTACATTTATATACAGGAACTTCTATCAATAGAAAAGTTATTCAGTGATTTACAGGCATAGACTTAAGCACAATTATCAACTTTGAAGCCTATCAATTCGATTTTTTCCTTTCTTTTTTCTTTTTTAGCTGTCATTAACACAAGCAGTTCTGGCACAGATTGTTTTCAGTTTGCACACATTTAAAACCAGTGTTGATTTCCTGGGACAGCTCATTTAAAATGCTATGTTCCCTTCAACTGAGCAAGTTTTACAAGAGGACCATAAAGATTTCTTGTGCTATTAACTGCTTGATTTCCAGCTTCCTAGAGCAAGGGTGTTCAAGGCCAGGCTGGATGAGGCTTTGAGCAACCTGGGCTAGTGGGAGGTGTCCCTGCCCATGGCAGGGGGGTGGAACTTGATGATCTTTAAGGTCCCTTCCAACCCAAACCATTCTGTGATTCTAAAGCCTCATTTTCCCTTTCCACTAAAGTGACTTTCTCAAATCACTGACAAGCGTAAGAGGACTTCTTAAAGGCGGCGTGCATCCTCTCCTCTATCCCATATACACCATAAGCACGGATACCCCAGGATTTCTCCATGGCAAAGCACAACATTTCCTTCTGGGGGCTGGCCAGACAGCCATCTATCACCTTCCTGTATCTCCTGGAAAACACAGAACATTTCAAAACCTCTTTTGCTTCCCCAAGCTGCCCAGTCTGGCAGCTCAGAGCTCTCAGAGCACCGCTCCTCTCGAAAAGCTGACGGCTGCTTTCAGCCACCAGCACTAGGGGAGAACAAGGCAAGGTGCTGCTCAAATTTATGGCTGAGACCAAATTATCTGCAGCCTTACCCAACCAAAAACCTACCCAAAGAACAGTGATCTTAAAATACTGTTCATAGAAAATGATGAAAGAAATAAAGAAAAGCATGTGGACTGAGGAGAGAGAACCGTGAACACTGAACAAAGATATGCATGTATTTTGGATAAGAGAGGAACCACAGATGCCTGCTGCTCCCAAGATCATCCCTGCAGACAAATCCTCATCTCGAGATTGAACGGTAAACATGGGACACAAGGACTCACTCCGCTCTCCCATCCCCTGAAGACATCTCTCCTTCACTGCTCTCCCCGAGGATGGACAGTGCTTCCCAGCACCTCCATACACCTCACAGCACAGAGAAAGCCAAGGGACGGCATCTAGGACAATTTATCTGCTCTTTGCATGTCTCCGCAACCTCAGATGTTTGATGCTGTTTAGCAGGGGCTTTTCTTGTTTTCCAGTTATCAACTCATACATCCTCTGAATTGCCTTTTTGTTTTATTAAGTATTAAATCAAAAAATACAATAACTAAAGTGCTAAGGATACAACATTAGTCTGGGTGTAGTTTTTGTTTTTCAGAAGGGACAAAAAAGGAACAGGCATCTGATTTATTTTTGTTGTCTTCTGGTTTGAACAGCGATGCTGAACATATTCTTCCATTTTGTTTTGTGCAAAAAGCGATACTGCTGTTCAGGTGCATACTAACAGTTAGCAGACAGCTTTCTGGAATGTTAATTTTATTTCAACAGAACCATGTTAAGCGTAAATAGCTTACAAAATGAAAAAGTCAGATGAAATTAGGAAAGCAACCAGAACTGACAGCATATGATGCCAAGGTAAAATATTTTATAAGTGCCTATGTAATCTATCAGATTTCTCTATGTTCCTTAGCAAGGGCTCACTCCACCTCCTCCTGCTCTCCCTGCTGCCAGCCCCACCTCCCTTAGCATAGGAAACAATTCTTCAAATTGTGCAAAATGAGCTGAAAGTCTATCACTTCTAACTTAGTCATTAGTAATCACCTCGCTTTAGCATCACATCTATTATGCAAAACTCACCACGTGCGGTTACCACTGGGCAGGTACCACCGAGTCCTGCAGCCCAGGTGTGACACCTCCTCCTGCCTCTCCAGTCATCCCATGCACGCCCCAGGGATACCCAACTGCTGCTGTACCCCGCCTCTAACGGGGTGAAATTATCCGCTACCAACCTTCTTTCTGGAAGCATTCTTTGGAATGCTGCAAAACCTGGTATTTTTTTTTAACACCTAATGAGTACAAGTTCTCCCAAGCTGATTTACTCAGTTGTATCTCCTCCTCTGTCAAAAGCCTCGGTGTAATCCGAGGCTCAAAGCACTGAGAACCACTGCCCACGCCATGCAAGTGTCCATCACAAAAGCACTAGCTGTTGAAGTCCTGCTACCATGTGCTGTACTCACCGACACACTAGTGAAACATCCAAACAGTACTTCACACAGATTGGAAACCTTCTCCTGGTGACTCATCAGGATTTTTTTTTTTTTTTTTTTTGCACCAACATGGATCAGAGTAAATTAACAGACATGCAGGAAAGCTCTCCTCCTGCATCCCAAATCTCTAAAGCCATTTTTGGACTTGTATGCACAAACCACTGAAACAACAACAGATGAAGAGACAGTTTGGTTCCTGAAAAGGACTGGCCAAAGGCCTTAAATCTTGTACTCCTGTCAAAATACATCCAAAGATACAATATGTGAAATCTATCAAAAGCTGAGTGTTAAAAAATTAAATCAACCTAATTCAGCAGGCAGCTAGCCCTACCATTCGTTACTAAGCATTATGAAATGTCAAAGGTAAAAAGCACACAGGCTGCAGAGATCAGCAGCATTTGCATCTGACACTACACCAAGATCACGTACTGAAGGGCGAGGGAACTGAAAATTAGATAAAATGCAAGTTCTCCTAATGTTCAAAGACTGCCTTGGAGGTGTAGGGCGTTTTTAGCTCTTGCAGGATATTTTCCTTAGAAGCACAGATGAGGTTTGTGTTTTTATTGTACTCTGTGGCTTCTAAGTCTTTAAAATATGAACTCAGCATTCTCTGCTTTGAGCTTTCAGAAACACTTCTGTATTCTGGTTCACTGTCAAGCCTTGAACTACTGTGGACAAGGACAAGCTCAGGGTCTGCTGCCTCCATAAGGGCAGCTGGTCAGGAGGAAGCAGTGTATGAAGACACATAAGTGGAATCCACCCAAAAACGCGTGCTTTAAGTACCTAGGGGCAAAGGACCGTCTGTGCAGTCTTTGAAGATCTCATGTGGGCAACTGCATGGTCAGAGACCAATTTCTGGAAAGCTTTTCTTCAGCAGGCACAGAGGAGGGAACTCTGAGGAGGACACAAGAAATGCATACAACAGATTTGGACAAATCTGGATGTGTCAGTGGTTACCCCACCATTTACATTTGTTGGCCAAACCCTGAATCTAGCTACTTATTGAAATCAAATCACCAAGTTGCAGAAGTTACAGAAAAATCCACTAAAAAAAAATAATCCAAGTTTATTTTCTTTAGAAAATCTTCATAGGAGAACCTCATTAGAAACATCTTCAATTCTCCTCCAATATCCTTATTTTTTACCTTTTATTAGAACAAAGAATAAAGGAAATGAACAACAGAGATGGCTTCAGCATTCCAACAGTGTTCCTTAATGTTGCCAATGAACAGGTTTCAGATGGGACAAAATATTAGATGAGTTTAAGGACAGATAAGAAAAATTTAACTGATACGGAACCTGTAGCCTAGGGCTCATATTATAAAAAATGCTGCAAAAATACCTCAATCTGTCAAATCCAGAAGAAGAGGGCCAGGTATCTGAAATGAGATGTCTATCCAAAATGTAGCGATGGAACACACTTCAATCAATACAGCACTGTACTTTGTGAACATAACTGAAATGCTTTTTCAGTTCTGCCGTCCATTTCCACGGAGCCAGGACCTAACTCAGACTTCAGTAACCATGCATGAACACTGACCATATCCTCAAATCTGTCTGCTTTAAAATCACCTTTTAATTGCCACTAAATAACTACACTTAGTTCAATGCTAAAACATATACTTTAATCCTAGATTCATGTTTTATAAATTTCTATTTTTACCTAAACAAATAATTTACTGTTGCACCAGTCCAGTAGGTATTTCGAGCATTTTTTTTTCCTCCCTTTCAGTGAATACATTCCATTAACATAAATATTATATGAACTTGAATCTAAGCTCAAACTTACTCTATGGAACACAGCCCTGCTATTCCAACACATCAGGAAGAACATATAGTCCCGGGCAACCTCTCCGTGCCTCCCTTCCCTTCAGCCCACTTGCCAGCAATGCCACTGAGCTCAGCTCCCAGCCCGAGGGGCTAAACTGGTTTTAGCTTCTTACGTACTTAGTTCTGGATTTAGAAATTGATCATGGAAGACGAAGTGAGACCCTTCTTTCCTTCCAGTCAAAAAAATGTAATCCCCCTGAACTGAACCCAGAAGTCACTTATGGCTTTAGCTGCTCCTCCAGAAGAGCTCAATAATGTGGAAGGACAGACTGTGCCGGTCACAGAGCACCGAGGAATCCCGCCTACATCCGTACCTGGAGTGTAGGTTCTAAATATACAACAATGCAATTCTTCCCTGTCACAGAATTCTGTGTTTAACTCTATATTTGGGGCAGCACTAGTCTTAATAAATATTTTTAGCCTCAAAAAAAAAACCAACAAAAAAACCAAACCAAACAAAAAAAACCCCAACTCTACATTCTATTTAACACCTACCACATTGTTTCTATCAGCAATTTAGAAGATGAAGCAATAAGGCACGTCAGTAGTATAGCTGCAAAATCTGCTACGCTGTGTCTCAATGTTATGCTAGCGAGCCACAGCAGAAGTATGCTCGGCTGTGTTTCTTACCACACTGCTTGGCAGCTCAGTTTCACAGAAGTGGCTTTCACAAACTTCTTCCAATTGGCATCATTTTTTGTCTTTGCAAATAGTGCAAGAAAATGCTAAAGCACATGTACAGCTAAGGGAGATGAAGAAAGATACACCACACTGTAACAACAAGCAACAATACGATCGTGAAAGATTTAGTATGTATAAACAAAGAGAAAAGAAATTTAAGTCCTTCATCTGGAATGTCGTGGTTAAAGTTAAGTTAAAGTTAACTCTGTTTTTTTTTTTTTTTTCTTTTCTCTTCCTCTTCTTCATAAATAGCTAGCAAGAGGCTGTGTTTTGGATTTAGGCTCAGGAGAAGCTGATAAGACCGATGTTTTGTTCTGCTGCCAAGGTCAGCAGACGAGCAAAGAGGCACAGCCGGTTGCTAGCATAGGACTTGCCCTTATGTTAAAATTGAAACTCAGAATAGCCAATGATATTCCATAACATGCACGTCACTCCCAGTATATAGGTAAGAACACCCGGAAGAGTGTTTGTTCTCTTTTGCCTCTGCTCCGCTTCTCAGGTGCTCTCTCCTGGCTCGGCATCACTCTTCCAAGGCCTTCCCCCCCCTGCACACACACCCCGGTCAGCTCTCTCTCAGCCTGGGACGCCCGAATCGTTATCACCGCTCCGTGAGTTTCGGGATCCTCCCTCTCCAGGGGGATCGTTAGCTGCGGCCAGGTGGTCGTTTTCCCCACTCCGGTCTGGGACGCTCGGGCTGTTATCTACGTTCCATCACTGCGTCCGGGAGCGGTGCTCTCCCCCCCCCCCATTTGGGGGAATCGTGAGTGTAGCTCTGGGGATCGTTAGCTGGCAACAGGCTGAGCCTTTGGTCATCGAGTGGGGGGGGGACAGTGTCATTGTGTGTCACTCATTCTCCCCCCTCCGCTGGAATCGCTGGCCCGGAGCGGGCTGGGCCTTTGGTTATCAGGTGGGGGGGCAGTGTCACTGTGTATCACTCATTTGTATATTTGTATATAGTATTGTTTTTAATATTATTGTAGTTTAGTTATTAAATTGTCCTTATCTCAACCCACGAGTCCTCTTTACCATTTAACCCTTTTATTCTCTCCCCTATCATTGGGTGGGGGCGGGAACTGTGTGAGCGGGTGTGTGTGGCTTGGCCCCGAGCCAAGGGCTAACCCACCACACAGATGAACAGTAGAGCAGCATTAATTTTATATAAAATGCAATTTCTTACTGTTATAGGTAATTAAATATGGAAACCATTTTCTAGGGGAAATGGTGAGCTCACTATCACTCCTAGACTTCAAGACAAGATCAGGTAGTTTTCGAACAGGCAAGCTTTAATCCAGTTCTGCAAAAAGTGATAGTCTGCCTGCTGAAGGAAGCCAGAAAACAGTCACTGTGGTCTCTTCTGGCATTTGGGTTTTTCACTTCCCTTACTCTCCCTTAGAAAAAAACCAGGACCTGTCTTGGGCAGGAAAGTAAAATAAGCAGATCAGATACAGATGGACAACACAACTAAAGAATCTACATCCCACTGAAGGCACCACTCCCACCTTCACTCGAAGATTTGCTTTTACAACACGTATTTCTAGTTTGAAAGCATTTTATCATTGATCAGCTGCACTTCCCTCTTTCACAGAAGTACTTAAATACAACTTTGTGCATTAAGCATGCGTTCGTAGAGTCTGCTTCACCGGGGAAAGAGGCAGCAGCTACGGGAAGCGCAGCTCGTCTCTTTTCACCCGGCTTCGCAAACAAGCACCAGCTGATGCGGTGTGTGGTCTGGATCTCTGGACCTTGCTGCTTCAGGCTCATCAGCTTCTTCCCGACCCCCTCCCCGCAGCTGCAGACAGGCTGGTTCATTTGTAATTATAAACCATCTTCCACTGTCCCACATGGAATTTGAGTTTTGCGTTCCTGTGGCCCAAATCAGAACTATTCATAAAGAATGAGTAATTTTATACATTTAGATGGGACAATCGTGCTAATCTGATCTGAGGGCATTGAACTCCATTGAGGAACATCTGTGTCAAACCAGCGAAACCAGTGACAGGTTGTGCGGACATAACTTATTTTTCTTCAGTTAAACTGGAAATGAAAAGCGTTTCGGTGAAGTGTCCCAGTAGATCATCCTGAAGCAGTGACCCATTTCGCTAACAAGAACCTAGAAACATCATTCTTCTGTCCTAGCAGGGCAAAAAAGGCACCATTTACAAGATCTTTTGTGCTGCCAAAACGAAACATCAAAACTTTGCTCACGTGAACACAAGGCTTTTTTTTTTTTTTTTTAAGAAGAGGGACTAAATAAAAACAGGTGTGTTTAGGATGGTACTTCAACCACCTCCAACAGGTAGGCAAAAGGTGAATTTGTCATTTGAAATACCATACCTATTTTTAGAGATTTCAAATATATTTCAAAGTTTAGATCATCAACAAAATCCAATTTAAGAGAAATCATGAAAATCATCATTTTTTAGGTATGTACTACATAATAATTTCCACTCAAAAGAGATTTAAATGGTATTATAACAGAACGATATTTGAGTAAAATGATCTACTGACCAATCTTCTGTATTGACAAAATAATATACTAGTATCACCTAAGTTAATGTTGAATTCATCATGTTTTCCAGCTATCTGCAACTACCTAATCTTCTGCAAGTCAACAGAAACACTAACATTAAACTTCCAACAGGTGAAGTTTTCTTCCTTTCTCCAGCTGTAAAATTTCATACGACACAAAAGGTACCCAATAACTTTACCAAGATCTCTTGCATATGAATATTTGGGATTTTTAAGGCTGTAAAGAGGTCAAAAGCTGGCATGCAGCTAACAACAAAGTATCCCCTTCTCCTTTCTAGAAAAATCAAGACCTTTATTCTGTGCTGCTCTTAACTAATCACAGAGATGCTGTATGGGAACACACAGTGTATTTATTCCCTCTGGAAGACATCTCACCCTTTCACACCTACAGAATACAAAAGCCAAGGACTTTGACTATATGCCAGCATCTCTCTGTTGAATCTCCTTTCAGACTATGTAAAATACTATTTCTTCTTCAAGAGATGATATTGGGTAAAAACACCCATCTGAAGCATACGTGTCACGGGTATATATTTAATTCTATAGTGTGAGAACACAATGTAAACTGAAAGCTACTATGTGATGACTTCAACACAGAGTATCTTCCAGTCAGAACACCTACATGTCAGACTATTCCAGGCTGCCATTATGCCTACTGTCAACTGTTCATTTGCCTACAGAATCTATCCTATGAAAATGTCACTTGCTGTCACTCAGATGCTTAAACTGTGCTCGAGATAAAAAGAAAATTAAAGTAAAAAAAGACATATACCTGAACCAACGTCTACACTAGAAAATGTACAAAACTTCCAAACAAAAATCAGTAGTACAAGCAAAAATGCCGTGTTAGAATGACCTAGGTGAGGTTCAATTATACACATTATAACACATGCAATATACATTATACAGTTTTCCCTCTTCTACCTTTTATTGAAGGTGCACCTGGGGCCAGGTTTCCTTCTCCGTTTCCTCTTCCCTTTGTCAGGACGGCAATTGAATGAGAATTCTGTCAGGTGGCTACCTTCTCAGAAACTATTATCAAATCATACACTAGATTCAACAATGGACATTTACGAATCAATAGTATAAAAACAAGAGCATTTTGTTCTCTAACATCTAAACAACATGCATCTCAAAGACATTACTGTAACTTTGGACAATCTATGCTGGGATCAATGTCCTAAATTGTTTTAGTTCCTGTATTAAGGACTCAGCAAGTAGATGGACATGGTCAAAAGAGATGAGATAATTTCACTTTTCATGATACATTGCAAACAGAAAGTTTAGTTCACGCATCCTTTGCCTAAGCTCAACTATTTTTGCCCCCATTCTCGGAATGGTACCTGGGGCCTTTCAGACACGAAGGAGGAAAACCAAATAAATTTGATGAATCCCTTGAAGTAATGTAATCTCAGTTTGGAAGATTAAGTTAAAGACAGCTGTGGCAACTACTGAACCATCTTGGTGAAAGTCTTACCTCTAATAGTTTTTGGGGATTTGTTAAAAAAAAAAAATTAAAAATCCCATTTTGAATGACCGCTCTGGAATATCACCTCAGGTTTTCAGAGGAAGAGTGGCTCTTTTCTTTAGAAACTTTGTATGAGCTTGAATTTAAAAGCATGACTGGTTGGATTTTAAAAGTGTTTCACTGAACCACGATCCTTCTAGGAGAAGAGACAAAGATGTTCGAGATTCACTGAGATGGATGGGCAGAAACCAACGGGGGTAGGGCTCTCCCTTTAGCAGCAACAATGCCGGTACAGGCCAGGTAAGAATCTGAACAATGACGACGCCTTGTTGAAAGATAAACCAACAAAAGCAAGAATTAGATAGTTTAATTTCAAAGTTCTTACTTCTCACTGTAGGAAAGCTGTTGGGGCTATACTTGTAATACATACACTGCAGCTCCTGGTGGTACACAGCCAGGTTAGATGTGGATAAACGCTGGTGATGCAAGCTCAACGCGCCAACTTCAAGTTTCCAAGGATGTGCATTTATAGTAAGGGGAAAATAAAACCAAACAAGAGCAAAATGGAAAAAACCCCACTTCTACAACCTTCCAGCCCATCTTCATGTAAAGAAAAACAATGCTTTCCCAGATTTTCACTAACAGCTAAATTTTAAGTTAGTTACCCTTAAGTTTCTCTTTAGAGCACTATGCTTCAGACAGAATTATAAAAGCAAAAATCAAAGATCTGAATTTGGTTTGGTGTTACAAGAGAAGAGAGTAATTCACTTTATCTTAGATACTACATTCTAACTACATTCTTCCTTTAAATATTTTGTGTAACTAACAAACAATGACAGTAGCTCTATTATCTGTTATTTTAAACCCATAGCTCTTTATGGAAAAAAACAAAGATGATGTGGCTTTTACTTCACAGAGGTTTCTTGATGTATTACAGGAAAACATAAGGATGGATATTTGTAAAGCTTTCTAACATCATGGACTGAAATAATAAAAATCCCCAAAACTTTCCGGAGACATCCAGGTTCTTGTGACTGTATAAAGCTTTAAACAACTAATTCAGAAGCTGTGAGCATGTGTGCTTAGCTTCGCTAAGAAAAATTATATATTAAAAATGC
This sequence comes from Pterocles gutturalis, assembly GCF_000699245.1. Classification (NCBI taxonomy): domain Eukaryota; kingdom Metazoa; phylum Chordata; class Aves; order Pterocliformes; family Pteroclidae; genus Pterocles; species Pterocles gutturalis. Next base: position 51,835 of record NW_010128477.1, on the reverse strand, counting down.
AAATTTTAACAGTTTTGCTATGATGTTATTAAAGAGAGAGATGTACTTCAGCATCAGAAATTTTTGCATTACTTCAATATTTAACTTCGAAATTTCAGTTAAACCACTGAGCTTGATTAATTTGGTAACAATAAAAAAAGTGTTCAGAATATTTACTTCTGTTCGTGGTGCCCTCTGTTCCTGTTTTTCAAAAAGGAAAGCCCTTGTAGTTTGCAGTATTCATGTACAGTATCTGCTTCAAGAAAAAGTTCAAAACATCAGCCCATATTTTATTTGAAATTTGTTTCAGAAGGACCAGATGGAAAAGAAATGAGGACCATTGAAAACAAATGGTCTTGCTCTGGTGAAATATGAAGAACTTGGCAGAAGAGGTACAAAATTTTCTGCTAAGGCAGAGAATGACCTATCAAATCTACCATATTTAAAATGCACGCTAAAATTTGGCTCTAAAATGTACCTAGTAGTAGTGACATTGCAGAGCAATGTTATAGGAATATCTGTTTTTTCTCCAAAATCCTTTAAATAATTTCTGTAGAAGTAACATTCAAATTAAGCAGGTTTCCCTTTATTACATTTAAGAAGGTAGAATTGGTTTATATCTTGAATTAGAAAAAGCAACTTGGGATTTCACAGAAAAACAACACTTTCATACTGAAAGATGAGAGAGAGACAGAGAATTGACTGTTCTTAGAAAAACATTAGGGCTTCAGAAAAGACAATTGGGCTCCTTGGTTTTAATGACAATTCAGGAAAAATTGTCTGTCAATCTGGACTGCAGACTGCTCTAGGGAGAAAAATGATGGAACATGACACTGTTCCCTCTCTGTCTTAGAATAACTACAATCAAAACATTAGTAATGACACAGTTCTAAGACAAACTATTTAGAGAAGCACTGTGTATGCAGTGCCAAGTCATATGTTATATTCTTCAGTATAATTAAACACCCTTATAAATTCTGAAGTTTGGATAGCGAGAGGCCCAATTTTGTGCTGCGATATATCCTGAGTCCCAGAATTACAGAGTTCAGAAAGTGCTCAAAGGCTGCATGCTTTGCAGCTGGAGATGGCACAGGCAACTAAACACGTCTATCATTTTATCGCATAGCATAAAATTCTATCTAGCTACTAGAATTTTCCATCTACAGTTTAACAAGACAAAATACAACAAATGGATGTAAACCTCACTCCTCCTCCTTAAGTTTGCATAACCAGTTTCCTTTTTTATTAATGCTATATTTCTCTGGCATATTTTTGCACCCTTCTACGCAATTAACAAGAAAAAACATTATGAGGACTTGTAATGTATCATTCTGTTTTCTTTCACATACTGAAATAAATAGTACAAATCCATAAAGTTCCATCTCAGTTTACAGATGAGGAAAATCCAGCGTTCATGCTAAAACTGCTGGATGCAGATTAAAAATACCCATAAATCCCAAACCGTCTTGTAATACACAATGTGAAGCTTTTTTGAAACATACAGTTTTGGAAATGCAAAATTTCCATGTGCAAATGCACTACAGCAAGAGCTCCCCTTGGCAGACGGCTGACCTTTGCGTTAGGGTTGTGTGTAACCTTCCCTGCACCGCGCAGAGGCAGACTGAGCTCCTCCGTAGCCCTTCACAGTCACGCCGAAGCAGCTCCAAGGCTCTTGTCCTGAAGCTGACTTCATCAGCTGACTCAGAGCACGGGTAGAAAGATGTGCAACCTTCTGTACCCATCTGTGCAGAGTCATCCTGAGAGAAAGGGGTGCAAATCTGGAACTGGGATAGGACTGTAATTCTGGAAAGTAAGTGAAACGAGGGAAGACTCTTCCTGCGTAAGAACGGATAATGAACTCGAAATAGAAACCAGCTAGCACTAGAGATTACTTGGTTGAAGGAGAGTGAAAAACAGAGATGTAAGACACGAGACATACAAGGAATCAGGACATAAGAAAGAATGGCTGAATGGGAAACTGAGAACCAAGAAGAATGAAATGTAACTTCAAAAAAAAGATGCCTAGGCCCATCATTTTTTAAATTCCTGTGCTTTTCATGGAAGACCACGGCTCTTGCTTTTCTGGCTTGAAAGAATCTTCATGGAGCGAGTACCCCAGTTCTGCAAGTACTGTAGAAAGTACACAAACCCCAGCAGCACATCAAAAGAGCTGGCAAGGGAAGCTCCTAGAACTGAAAACGTTCTGGGCTTCAGAGATTGGGTTTTGCCACAAAGCCTTAGAGAAAACCTGTTGCTAAAAGGTACAGTAAAGCATAAAGGCAAATTCTTGAATGGTTTGAAAATTATACAGTACAGAAGATCTGGAACCACACACCAAACAATTAAAAATACTAGATAACTGCATACTGACTAAATGCCATCTATTTAATACAAAGATTTCCTTCTATGGAGAAAAATAATATTACCATATAATTAAAGACTGCATGATAATGCACAAGGTACCAGTGGGTGAACCAAGGTCACGAAGGTTTTGAAGTATTAGACTGCAACACAGTAATGCGTATTAAATACAAAAAGCCCTTGCATTTAAAAATAGATCAAATGGAATAGAAACAGCGTCTGCACATACCTACACAGCTGTGAACATTTCAGTATCAGTGACAAGAAGAGTGCAAAATAGAAGCTAAGATGCCAAGGATGCAAGCTAAATTTTTTTTTTTTTTTTTTGTAGAAGTGTTTTGAGGTTTATCCGCATGTACACTGAGGAAATAACCAACAAGGATGCAAGCTAAATTTTTTTTTTTTTGTAGAAGTATTTTGAGGTTTATCCACATGTACATTGAGGAAATAACCAGTAAAACATTAACCTTACAGAAAAAAATACTTTCCCTGTCCCAGTTTTTCACATACGAAAAATGTTTCTTCTTAACCCAAATGCAAACTTTGATAATTATTCCCCCAAAACATTTGGTTTTCCTTTACTGAATGTTGTAGGTTGCCATTTTCGAACAAATAAAAACATATGCAAAGGTCTATCCTTGAAGGAAACAGTAATAACAATACAAACCCAAAAATTTAACCTCAGCATGGCAGAGGTATAAATAACCGTTCTCAGCTCAGTAGTGCTTATCTTTTAAATGAAAAAGGTTTTCTGGGGGTTAAAAAAAAAGAAAAAAAGGAAAAAGAGGAAAAAAAAGAAAAAAGGAAAAAGAGGAAAAAAAGGAAAAAGCAAAGAAAAAAATTTATTTCTTAATTTGAGCTTTCCTCTAACAACCAGCTACTGTTTGTTTCCTTATTTTAGGTCATGTAATTCAGTTATGCATGCTGCACTTTTTAACTCTTTCCTTTTTTATCTGCTGTTCTCTTACAGCATCATCTGGGAGCTGTGAAAACCTAGATCGATGGAAAACTCAATGGAACCAGGGCTGCGTTAGCCCAGATACACCTGCCAGTGTCCTCTGCATACGGCGATACACATGTTTTAGTGCCTTTGGTAAGCTTGGGATAAAAAAAATACTCAAAAAAAAGTAAAAGGAGTTTCATAGGAGAGCTCTGACTTACATAAAAAGATACTGAATGGGCAGCAAACCAGAAATGCATTACAGACACTAGATAAAAGGAGGAACTTCATTTTAGTAACACAGAAGAGAGAGAATCATAGAATCATTAAGGTTGGCAAAGACCTCAGGGATCATCAAGTCCAACCGTCAACCCAACACCACCCAACCCACTAACCCATGTCCCCAAGCACCACATCCACACGTTTCTTGACCCCCTCCAGGGTTGGTGACCCCACCACTGCCCTGGGCAGCCTGTTCCAATGCCTCAGCGCTCTTGCAGTGAAGATTTTTTTTCTAATATCCAGCCTAAACCTCCCCTGGCGCAACTTGAGGCCGTTTCCTCTTGTCCCATCACTTGTTACTTTTCTCTAAAGGCCAGCACCCACCTCACCACACCCTCCTTTCAGGCAGTTGTTGAGTGATGAGGTCTCCCCTCAGCCTCCTCTTCTCCAGACTAAACAACCCCAGCTCCTTGTCGGACCTGTGCTCCAGACCCTTCCCCAGCTTCGCTGCTCTTCTCTGACCTTGTGTCCCAGCCCAGATGCCCCGTCAGGCTGGGTCTGGGCTAACGACGCAGTTCCAATAATTTTCTATTCATACTGCTTGAAAAATCAGTTACAAAGATCTGCAGAAAAAGCCCTTTCACAGCTTCCCAGACACGCTTAAAGGACAAAAATTAGCTCTGAACACGAACAAACTTTGTAGCAAGTAGATCAGTTTTCACTGTGTTGTATCGCAGGGTGTTGCGCTGCAGGTGGAAAGAGTATCAACAGGGCCACAGCATCCTGCCAACATGGTCAAACAAACAGCTAATGAGAGCTATTCAAAGTTCAGATCTCAGAACTAAGTAGCTTATTCATGAACTTATCCATCCTCTTATTCAACACCATTTTACATGCTTCATTTTGAAAAGTCTCAGACAAAGTTGCTGTATTCAGAAGTTCAAAAATGAAGCTGTACCCTCATTTTGGGCCTGTCTACTAAAACAAAGAAAGGCAAATATGTAAATTTCTGGTGAATTAAAGTGTCCCATTAGGAGTTCAATTACATCCTGAAATTACGCCTTAATTGGTTTGCTCATAGATGAGCTGTACAGCTAACCAAAAATCTCCTGCCATATAATCATCACTAAATTTCAGATATTGCCACACATTAAATTAACAGCAGATAATGAGTAGGAAAATTAGCTCCATTTCCATACCAGAAAAAATTCTTCCCATATTACCTTGAGTGTTTTATATAGTTAGTTTCAAAACAGAAAAAATAATATACAAACAAAACTCTCCTGAATATCTTATTTTGATCAAAAGTCCACATGTTCAAAACAAATAGTCCAAGCAGAGCACACATCAGCCTCATATCGCTAATATCTAATCAAAAAGAAGTCACATTTCTAAACCCCTAAAGAAAACTTCAAGAGACTGACTACTATTTTACTTTGCTGGCTATTTCTTTTCCACATAACTTTTGCTTTTTTGAGTAGCAATCCCCATGCCCAACCACGCTTTGGATTTGGATAGGTAAGGTGTTCCCGGTTACGGTCAGTATCACACACAGATACTGCAAATGACCTCACGGCATGAAAAACTCGTGGGAAAGAAAGAATAAGGAATAACAAGCTAAGAACTCATATTCTTGTAACTAAAAGGAGGAAAAGAAACCGAGCTCCTTCCATGTAGCTTATTTTTTACATTAGTAGGATAAATAAACTTACTAAAAGAAGTTAAACCTTTTAAAAGTGAAGCCAGGCTCCTGAACTTCAGCTGCTGTCCAATTTCGGTTATTTTTGAGCACAAAAACTATCTTACTACTTATACACAAACGCAGAATATAGATTACTTTATTTACCTTTGCTGTCTGAAGGAAACAGATTTCAAAGATCTTGTCTGTAAATGATATATTCTTCAATATTTATGCCTCCAATGACCACCATCGTCAATAAGGATCTGAAGAAAAACACCACAGAGCAGTACATAAGCCAGGTTAGCTGCAACTACACTGGGATTTTAAAAAATTGTATTTATTTATTAAGAAGGCACAAAGTAAAATTGCACATTTCATACCATGCATGAATTTACTAGCTGGGGTTAAACAGACAAGCGCCAGAGCATGGGAAGGCATGTATCTACTTGAGGCAGGTAACAATTACTCTGCAGCAGTATACTTAAGACTAAATACACCAAACTCGGGAAATTCACTGCTATCATACCAAAATAACAACAGCAGCAATCATCCCGTGAGTTAAAGATTAGAAAAGACAAATAAAATTACAAATTAGTACTGAAGTGTGCTATAAGCCCTAATTGGTCATGAAAAGTTGAACCACTTCCCTAAACTTTGAAAAGCCAAAGTAAAGGTGAGTTTAAAGACAACGTCCCTAAAAATGCCACTTATGGTTTAAAAAATCCCACATGATTCAACAGTATAACACACAGCATCGTTTATTAGTGTCATTTTCTTATTTCAGTACTGTAAATATGGGAAGACCCAATTTTTTCCTCCACTCAGTCAATTCCACCTGGTTTTGTCTTTCTTAGATAACGGAAGAATTCAACTCTGAGCAAAGGAAAACCTGTTGCTGGGTCCTGAGAGCATACAACCACAGCAGCAATCCAACTTGGCTAAACACAAGCAACTAATTCATCTTGAATATCTATTTTTTTAAAAACTTGATTTATCTATTTTCTCATTTATTTATTTGCAGGCCTGGGACATCTGATTGCCAGCAGTCAGGATCCTCCCAACATCCATCACCTGAGAATAAACACCTTTCAAACCAACTTCTTCTGCAAAAGAAGTTATCAAATATTTAAATGGATACTCTCTGCTCTTTCTAGTGCTTCCAAAATTTTAAAGTCATTGTAGAAAAAACAACTGTCAGATCAGTCTCTGAAATAAAATTGCATAGGCTATCTCGTGATTATGCTAACTCTCTTTTTCTAATGAAAAAAATTGAAAAAGAAATTGGATGTACACTGTGCCTTGATGCTTGCCAAACTGAGAGTTGATGGATTGGTATGGGGAAAAAAAAAAAATCCAGATACAAACCGACCCTATTAAAGTATTAAAAAGCTGCTGTGCAGGAACCGAAAGCGATGCTGCTCCGGCAGACTGCCACTGCATTTTCAGATATGGTTCAAGACAGGGTTGAGGGGGAGGAGAGGAATGGAAAAAAGTATTTCTAACAACCTCAGGCTAACGAAATACCTTGAAGCACACAGAAGTAGTCCATGAAACAAACAGGCAAACAGCAAATTTTGCTGATGAGCTGCTCAAAGTCACCAAACAACCTCACCTAGATAATGGTGCTGCAGTAAGGCAGCCCATAAGAACGTTAAACCCAAACCAACTACTATGAATTCAGCACTCTACATCTTGCGCAGCCATGCCACGCGCCCCTTCCGTTAGCCACACCAGGCTTTGGCTGCGCTGTACCTGTCTTAGATGCCAAGGCAATAAAGTCAGAGGAATAACCAGGTACAGGAGCCAAAGGAGACTCCATCAACAGATTTGTTGAATAAGTTCAGCATGGCAGATACCTATCGGTGGTTACAGAGAGCACGCCTGCTGACAGGGAGATCTTCAAACAGGCGCTGCACTGAGAACTGGACTGAAGAACTTCTTTTTAAAAGGAGAACACATAATATGGGGCAACTACAGGGAAATAAATGCAGCGTTTCATTGGGCCATTTTAAACAAGTATTTTTCAAAGTGGTTGTTTTCCCTGAAAGTGACTTTGATAGTGAGGCTTTCCATCACTTGCCCTTAAAACTTAGCCTTCAGTTTTCTGAAAAAGTCGAATCATACCCAGATTTCCCCAGAGTTTTCTAAATGCCACTGAAAAGATTTTTTCTTTTTTTTTGCCTGCCAAGTAACTAATTCTCATATTTTGTACTAATAGATATCTTCTTTTGTGTTCGCGCTGAACTGCACAACCAAAATCCAGACACTTAAACTCTGCTCCCATTGCAGATGTTTCTTCTGATCAGATTTAACAATTGTTCTCCCATACATAACAACTGCAATAACTGTAAGGGTAGAGTTCATTTTGTTCTCCAAATCTCTAAGCCTTCTCGAAGGAGTTTGAGCATTGCATCATAGGGAAAAAGTTTCTTCTGTGTTAAACCACATTTCAGGGGAATCTTCTAAATCTCTTGGGAACTGTTAATTTTGCTGAGCAGTACACAGGTGTTCCGTTATTCCTCCTTCATATGATTTTACGATCATCATCGCAACAGCCAGAAGGAGTCACTATGATCTCATCTTCAATTAATGTGAATTTACCAATGGAATTAAACCATTTCCTTTTTAATAACACATCATCTTATTTACAATATCTGACTCCTGTACGTCATTTGACACTGACACAGAAAAGACACAGTTACATGACACTGGAAATAAAAGAGACTCAGAACAGATATTTCCCATCTTAAAGAAAACCTATATTCTCTGGGTTTTTTTTTTTTTTTAATCCTCTAGCACTTTGTTTTGAATGTTGTTCCTCTAAATATCCTAGAGTATGAAGAGTTGGTTCTACAAGATTCTGCATCCTAGTCTGGTGCCAACCCACAAAACATATGTCTCTGCTCAAATGAAGGAATCTGTTTTGATTTTTTTCTTTTTTTTTTTTTAAATTTCTTCCTGGACTGGGGACAAAACATTTATGGAGATACAACTCAACATTTAGTATCTTCAGAGATATGAAACTTTCTAAATCCCAAATATATTTTTGTTAATTTATTCCCAAACAGCAATTTTGAAGAAGCTAAACTGTCTGAACACATGACAATAATCATTCAAAGTAAATGCTCAAAAACCATTGGGGAAAAATAATAAATTGATTTTAGACATTATTTTTTACACTCATGGGTGCTACTGAGTCTTAAAACCATTAGATTTATTTTTAACCTAAATGTTTTATTGCAGAGCTATGCAAAAACATCAATATGTTTTTCTAATGTCATTAGCTTTCCATTTGTTCCCCCTGTAAATAGCTCTCCTGCTCTATTTCGGTATTCCTTGGGATAAGGTAGATTTTCCGCTATTACCGACACAACAGCACGAAGTATCATTCAAACGTTTTACAAAAATAACTCAAAACACAGAAAATGATACCGTGCAGGCCACCCTGACCCCACGACTGGATTTCTTTAGATCTAGAGTATCTGGGCAGGTCCATGAGTTGTGGCAACTGTCCGCATCCCTCCCTCCCCTGCCCCCGGGGGTTTACTTTTAATTAGAATATCGCAAACGCAAACAAAAGACATTCTAACCTCAGGAATTAAATATTTGCATTAGTTTCAGCAATTTAGCTTCTCGAAAGAGCCAACTTCTGCACAGGCATAAATCAGAAGTAACTTTGATGAAGTTACATGTGTTACTTTAAATCTCAAGGGTGAAAAACACGCCTCAGCCTCATACAGATGTTTGGGTATTAAAAGAAACCCATTAGCTTGGACAGATGCTAAATTTCAGACCATTTTCTTCTGGATAAGGGAAAATACCTGAGAGGCAGTACCACAGAAATGCTACAAAGGCTCGCACAATCTCCATCAGCCATTTGCCTCTGGGAGGTACATTTTTCTTAGTTAGGAGAAGAAAGAAAAAACGAAACAGGCAACTTATATGAAGATTATTTCACACAAATATCAATGTACACAGAAAATGTTAGAAACGTTAGTACGCGTAATAGAATATCTGTACACAGCTACAGAAGGGTGTTAAAGTCCTTTCTAAATGTTTTTTTTTTCCATGACAAATGTAAAGAAGCGGTAGATTTGAAAAACACTGAACAGACCTTTGCTTTCCAGCTTTCTATTTTTACACCCATAAACACCCCCCCGCACCCTGGTGACCACACCTGATGCGTGCAGCGGAAGAGGAAGAAAGAACAGGAATAAGCACTGCGCAAACGCACCGCGACCCGTACCCAGGTTACACTGCTCCTCCGGTTTTAGAATCCGTGAGAGATGATTCAACTCGGTTGCAAAGGCACATCACCATAAAAAAAGCCAGGAGGAAAACCACCCGCGTTTCCTTTTTTGTTCTGCAATAACGCGGAAAAGGCAGCCTCAACATTTTTTAAAATTAATAGTTTTAAGTGAGAAATAAATAAACCAGATCTGTCTTGCTTTCGTCAGACGAGCAAGCAAGAACTAATGAGATCGCATGACAGATGACTCTGCTCCAATATTGTTCTAAGGAAGAATTTCACCCTGCTTTTAACTCTTATTTACCATTTTATTGACACCAATGCAACTGAACTTTCTAATCAGCATTAGAAAAAAAGGCGTTTTAACTACAAGTATGAAAGCCTCACTAATTTTATCACTAGCAGGCTGCTGAAGGCCAGTCTTTGCAGCTCTCCAGCAGCACTTGGGCCCGCGTCATTAACGAAACTTCCCTTGTTATTGCGCTTCGCAAAGCGGGGCTTGGAAACACAGCTCACCGCAGTCCTCGGGGCAAAACGCTGCGGCATGGGGCTGCCTCAGCTTGGGCATTGGTTCTGGAACAGATACTTGCATATATATGCTATATTTAAGTCTAAACCATATGTGCATACATATAAATACTACATTACTAAACATACATAAAACACAAAAATGTATTTTCCCTAGGTGTTAGTTATGTTGTTACTTTATTTTGTAATATAGTTAAAATAGCAATACTATTAGAAGTTCTTACAAACAGAACAGTATTCCTAGAAGAAAAAAAAAACAGCCCTCAATTAGAGGGCTGTGAAAAATTTGTTAAAATGTAAAAAATTACAAATTACATGAAAAGAAATCCTATTTCTCCTCCAAAGTTTAATATCTATATTTATTTTCTTTCTAGCTAACTTATAAATACTTATTTAGGAGCTAATATCTCTTTAAAGCTGACCAGTGTAACAACTTCTACAATTAGCGAAAGGAAAATTCTCCATGGAGATTGCAAGTGTGCAGCCATCTCCTGGAGCATCCTAGGACTTCAGGCTCTACATCTTAGGAAACTAAAAACATATTTAAGCCTACTTAAGGTGCAGACTTAAAGAACCCCTCCCCAAAACCCCCTATCAACCCAACCACTAAGGAAGCAAGCTCCCCTCACTTCAGTCCCCGCCATCCATCATATCCCGCACATCGTTCACTAACAGGTGAACACAGCACCCAGAAGCTTCTTTCTTATTCTCACTGATTTCATACGCCCTTAATGGCAGAGCACGCTCATCAAGCTAGAGAGCTTCACATGAGTACAGAAGTTATGACTCATTCTACTGAGTATGCAGAAGCTTTCGCATCAATTTATTTCCCGTCTCAGCTGGTCTCTGAGTCAGGCTGCCCAACCCATATCTGTACCATCCGCAGCCATAGGAAGATGAAGAGCGTAGGGTTTAAACTCCCAGTTTATCAGAGAGGAATGACAAACCAGGACACTCCGAGCGCTTCCATGGGAACAGGAGGAGGACCGGGAGCAGACCAAAGTGAAGCCAGAGTGGGAACCAGGAGCTAGTACGGACACCAAGGGGAAGAGCCTTTGCCTTGCTATGAGTAGCCCAGAAACTAAGATGAGAGATGGGAAGAATCTCTCATTCATGGACATCAAACAGAGGAAAAGTGGGGTGAAAGTAAGCCCAGTGCTGCCCCAAGAAGATGTCATGGACAGAAAAAATTATTATCCACAGCAAACTACGTCAGAGAAGTGAGTAGGGTTTACTAAACATATACTTTATTTGTAGTTAAGTGACCACTGCTGAAGTAATGAGAGTTACTCACATTTCACCCAAGTTCTATTCTGTAGTCTGGCTTACTAACAGCCTAATGATCAGTCACGCATACCTCCCCTTTCACTGAGGTGGCATCAGCAAACTTGAAGAATTTCTCTAAAAAACCCCATGGTTTTGACCACCTTAAAATTCCTGTATACAGCAGAAAATACTTTGCATCTCTACTGTCATCTGAACACCCAATGTATCTCAAACTTACTTCCCAAGTCATGTGAAGGTGTCAGTTCTTAGTTTACTAACAGAAAACTGTGGCAGAGGGATTTAGCGACCTCCTCAAATTAGTGACACAGTTGGAAAAAAAAAAGAAAAAAAAAATTCTGTCAACTGTAACCCTCTTGTTAGGACACTGCAAATATAGTTGAAACTCTTTTGAAAATGTGAAAATGCATAACCCAAGAAAAATGAATGAAAGGATTAGGAGTACTACCTAGTGTTTATTTCTGGATTGAAGAAAGCAAACAGAAAAATATTTTTATAACTGTGGAATTATCAATGTGCTTTATAACACGATCACCTTCCTCTGCTGTTTAGCTGGGTCCAAAAACATTCACCTCCAATTCGTGGCAGTTGCTAACACCCTAGCAGAATTTTGTAGCTCCAGGGCAGTGTATGTCTGTAACAAATCTGTAGAGAACTGATGTCATAATAATAATTTTTCTAAACATAGAACTAAAGACCGAAGGAAGGACATTATAGAGCTATAGATACAAAGCTTTAATTTCTGAATGGCTATTTCCTATCAAAACTTGCATTAAAAACCTGTAAAGATGTTACGAGTTGGACTAAAGTTTTATTTTTGGTTGACTTTGAGAAAACTCCATACTGACATTTACTATTATAAAATAATTAGTGCTTTTGTGCTTTCAAACACTGAATACCAGAAATCATGACACTGAATCAAAAAACTGAAAAGAGGACACTACACAGCAGATGAAATACTGACATCTCTTCAGAGGCTTTCTTTTTAAATGGAAAAAACAGCACAGTGTTAAGCCTCAATTGTTTGAAGAAACATTCTTCTCCAAAATTAAATCAGAAACATTTAGAAGCACAAAATTCTGTAAATTTAAGAACATATGAATTTGTGATGATTACACAGCAAAAGAAAATAAAAAACCATCTCTTCAGATATGTCTCTTGTTTTATTTTCTGTCTTATTTAAAGAACAGAAAAGGCAATCAAATGCAACAGAAAAATTGTATTAATTGGCTGATCTTGTGATGGTTTCCATTCAACAGTATTTTTCCATTCATTTAGCTGAAGCATAATTATTCAGCACAAACTGCATAGTTCTAGACCACGTTTCAAATCCCAACAGGCAGAATGTTTGATAGAAAACTGGGTACCAAGAGAGGAAGGACACGGGGACATCACTGGAGCCCCTGTTATTTGTTCAGCACAGTCATACCTCACGATCAGGTACCAGGCTGGCCAGAGGTCCGACAGCACTAAGTTTATGTGTCATTCCGCAGAGCAACAGCCCTTTTTACCTCTGGCCAGACTCTCAGGAGTCCAATATCCTGTTGTGCCAGACGACTTCCTCACCTGACAGAAAAAAACCCAAACCAAAAACCACAAACTTGAGAGGAAGAGGCATAAGGGGTCATGGTGCTACAAAAAATAGGATGGCAAGCACTGTGTGTCCGGAGCTCCTGCCGCGCAGCAGGGGAAATCCTCAAAAATCATTTTAGGTGGAAGACTTAAAACGAAAGCTCCTACGGAATCGCTGGTGCAACAGATGTATTCATAGCAGTACGAAAGGGCCAGCTGTTCTGCCTGGCCACAGGTACTACCTCAGCTGGGGGCTTCCCCTGTGTCCGTGTTCTCCTGGTCATTGTCATTTACTTCACTTCTATTTATGTTTAAGATGCAAGTCTTGGTGAAATTCTAAGTAAAAATATATGGATATTTCAATGAATTCATAAATACCTCACTTATTTTTAAGGAAAGGAATCAGAAAAAAGGTCTAGGAAAAGTGTTTCTCTGAAATCTTAAAATCATAGTTAGCAGGTTTCAGGGGCCTTTTATGCATTTTAATTTCAATATTCAACTGTAATAACTGCATATAATTTCCCAGAAGAAGCAGCATTTTTTTTTGGCTGTATTTTAACATCTGTAGTTTTACAAAGGATTTCTCTTTTGATGGAACTCCTAGAAATAAATTAATTCACAAGTGTACCCAAATCCCACAAGATTCAACAGAGGAATATTTCTTTATATTAGCAGCGCATGTTCACCATCAAACTGAAATCCAGTAAAACTTTTTATGCAAGATTAAAATGTTTTTAATGTATGCATCCAAACATGTAAGCCTGACACCCACTTTTTCAGGCTTTACATCCACATGTAGCTGCTGCTCTACCTGCTTTCCCTCCGCCCTAATGTCTGGAAAAGAGGAGGACAGAAGGGCCACCCACCTCCTGGAACAAATACACAACCAGCTGCTGCTAGGGATACCGAAGAGGAGGCACCACAGGTTCTGACAATGGGAAAAAACAAACATGAAAGGTAAGGAAAAGCAGATGAAAGCTGGGGACATGCCCTAAATACCAACATGTCTCACTGACCGGGTGTTGCTTTGAACAAGACCCCTAGAACACAGGAAAGATTTTTCTAAAGACAAAGAACAGTTCTCAAAAGCATGAATTAAACAGGAAATAACAGAAGAAAACAATTCACTAATTGGGCAGGTAAGCCAGTATAGCTTGTCTTTTGCTTCTAGTGATACTAGAAAAAAGTTGGGAAAATGATCTTTTTAATCCTGCTGTTCACCAAAATTAAAGGAAAGAGTACTCATTCTACAAGTAACATCCACAGAATGTTTAAGCTCCAAGTACGTGTCATATTTGCTATTTTTTCCCCTCCTCCTTCAAGATTTGTAGCACTGCCATAATTACAATGCTTTTAAAACAAGACCATATACAAGTATCAAATTCTGATTGATTACTATCAGGAACAATGAGTATCATCTTCCAAAACTTCATTTCTTCCTTTTGCCAAACTTAGATCAGCTGCTATTTAGCTGATGATTTAGGAGCATCCACAAAAGGTATCGGGAGCAATTTAGTTACAGAGGTCTAATTTAATAAAAGAATACCTTGCAAGATGATTGTATTACTAACAGAAAGGAATTTATCTCCCTTTTCAACTATGTGCGCAGTACATACAGATCAGTCCCATGGAACCTGCAAATCATTCCAAGAAACATCAGAATACTCCTCGAATGTAATAACGCAATTTTTTTTAATAGCAAATTTGAAGTTATGCCTGTATTCCTTCCTTGGTTAAATAAAAGATAAAATCCCATTTCCTCCAGCTCACTATGCTGCTTTCTTGAAAAGTAGACTTTCTAGACCCATTAAAAAAAGAAAAGCGTTAGTAGATTTTTGCCTTTTTTTTTTTCTTTCTTGAATAAGGAAAATCACAATTCTGGATGGGCTTCATAATTTTTTTTTTTACCTCATTTCCCCTCCAATATATTTAGCTGTCAGATTAACAACACTGTTTCTGCGTGACAAATCTACTGTGCCATTTAATCAGCTTAGTTCAATTGTAATTTTGTGCTATTAACAAAGTGGACTTCGGTACCGGGCAGGAAGCACTTGTTTCTGTACAGCTCTCAAACCCTCCATCCAAGCTTCAGACGTTCAGTGATACCAAGCTTCTCGAGGCTACCTGTGCTTTCCAGAGCTCCGGCAGCCAACCTGACTCCTGCTGCCAGACATCCTCATTTAAGACACACTCTGTTAAGAACTCAACACTCATTCTTCTGCAGAGAAAAGACCATCTGCTATTAAAGGACTTGGAGATGTAGGCAACTTCTGAAAGGCCTTTCCAGCTCTGAAGATCCATCTAAGGCAGCATTAAAAATTCTGGCTTTAGCCTGCCATTCCTTCTGATATTTCCTCCTTTATCAGTTTTGTCTCCATCATTACTCTTTCCATCTTATCTTTACTAAAAATAAAATCTTTCAGGGAAACTGCCTTATTCCTCCCGGGGGTCTGAGAGGCACCTCTCTGCGTCAGCAGCCCTGCTATCGCATGATGACATCTCCACAACAGGCACACGGACAATTAAGTCAGAAACAGATAAAAGCAGTATTCCCCTTTCTACTTGGTTGAAATGAGGTTTGGAAATTTTTGTTAAGAAAATGACCTTGTTAATTTTTTAAGACATCTCTCAGGAGAACCATAATCATCACATCCCTGTTTCACAGTCGGCAGGAGGAATTACGAGGATTGTGTTGCTTAACTTCCTTAGTACCCAGACATAGCAGGTATGCAGCTTGTCTCTTCACAGTCTAACAGAAACTGTATTCGTAGTAAATGCTGGTTTGGGGAATTAATTGATAAGACAGGTTGCTCTCTGAGAAAGGGAAAGATGGAATGTCTGCATTTCAATCAGACCCTCCCAGCGCAGCAGGAAGGCATCTGAGACCAAGGAAAAGTGGTGCTTTAACTCTTAAGGAGAGATTTAACTCTTTTTCTTACATCAGACAAAATATCACATAACCTCTTCTTTAAGTATGGAGCAGAGACAGAGGAGGTCTGGAGCCAGGCTAGTCTCCAGTTTCACGCAGGCGACACTTCATTACCCGGCTGGAAGTGACGACTGTCAGATTTCAGACTTCAGCTGGAACACTGCTCAGAGTCAGACAAGTGCAGGAAGTAAAGGAAGAAACCCTCCAAGCTTACTGTTATATTACTGAAAATGAGAATGAGGTGAAGTCGACAGCTCTAATAATTTCAATCAATTTTAGAAACAACTTTCATCTTCATCTACAGCTGAAGTTATTTAAGTTTCTTAGAAGCACTGCATATTTTAAAAGATTTCTTAATCTGTTTCTAATGGTTATTTGGGATACGTAGAAGACTGGAAATACAAACATGGGAAAAAAGAAAAATGCACGGGCACTTCTGCATGTATATCTTCTCTAGTACCAAGCCTGTTACAGAACCGCTGCTCGGTCCTCAGCTGTGTGTTTCCCACCTGGTCCTTACGGTGCTTCAACCACCCCAATGTGCGGAGACAAATATTTGCTGAACCACACTGAAAACCACAGCACTGAAATTATTTGGGCTTACAGCAAACAACAAACAAATAAAACAAACAAAGCCCCCCAAAGAAACCCATTGAACCTACTGGAGGAAGTTTTGCAGAATCCAGCTAACCACCCTTCCCCCCTGCCAACAAAAAGACAAAATAATTGCTTTTACCTGCACCGTTTCACCGGCCCACAGATACACCACCACAAGCACTTTTACTGGCAGACAGAAAAGGGGAGAAAACCTTCACTGGGAGAAGGAATACCCACTTCAACCGCAACAAGTTGAAAAAAGTGAGAGTAAAACCTATCTGAAATGAAATCTTGAACTACAGGGATCTCTCCATTCCTACTCTGCTGAAGCCCGGGAAGTGCACGCTGTGCACAGACGTACCACCATCGACTCATTCACCAGATCGGAACTTTGTACTGGGAGATCCCGAGGCAAACCCTGCACCTTCGGCTCGGTAAAGCTGTGCAGCATCCAGGCACCATCACAGCAGCTCCTAAGGATGCAGAGATTCACATTCATGCCTCAAAAATTTAATACATTCTTTTATATACCCATATGAGATTATTTTACATTGAGTGGTTAAGCTGAAGGAAAGAAGCAGGAAAAAAAAAAAAAGAAGAGAAAAAGCAAAAAAAAAAAAAAAGGGGCCTTTGTCCTGAAACAGATTTTTCTTTGCTTTTTTTTGGAAGAGTCATCTAAAAACCCACTACTATTGCAGAATGCTCTTTCATGACATTTAGCCTTACTCTTCTCTTTCTTCATTTCACTGCTTTATTCCTAGCTATAAGCCCCTATGCTAGCCCGAATATTTCTTTTTTATCTCTAGCTGTTTACAGTTTCAGATATACGTAGGCTGTTAAGTCTTGTCTTGCCTGTTCTCTTTTCTTAGCCCTTCCACAATATTGCTTCCTTAAGAGACCAAAGGCACACTCGGGTGTCTCTGATAAATAAGGGGAACCACCATTTCAGCCCAGAAGTAGTATTACTAAATCATCTGGCTGGAATCCCTTGGAGCGAGTGTCCACACAGTCCCAAAATTTGATATTTGTGTCCAGCTCTCACATGCCATGATGCATGAGGCTTTAGTACTAAAATTCTAAGAACTCGGGTATTTCCCGAAATCCTCTGATTTTGGTAATACAAGAAAACGTCAAACTAAAAAACCCAAGCCAAAACCTTAGTCACAAAATTCTAAACATTTTCGTTGTGCAAAGTAAATATACAATGATACGGTTTTATACGAAATCAACCTAGACAGATGTCTGTGTGTTCATAGATAACCCTGGCCATTTGAAAACATTATTTTATGGCAATAAACCCAACAATTTGGATCAAGAAAAAATAATTAACACAGATTAAATGTAACTTTATGACCTATCAGAAATTGATACCAGATTTCTACATTTTCATGTCTTTTCATGGTCTATAATCTCTTGTTTTACTTATTCCACAGGAAGTCTACACTTTCTATAGGTTAGAACCACAGAAACACACCAGTCGGAAAGGACCTCTGGAGGTCTGCAGACCAATATCTTGCTCAAAGGAGGTCCAGCTAGATCAGGATGCTCAGGCCACTGACCCACCAGCTTTCACACACCTCTGCGATTTTACCGCTTCTCCAGTGACCAAGCACCTTCAAGCTGATTTAATTTTCCTTACATCTAACTGGAATCTCCTTTTTTCCACCTTTTGTCCATTGCCTCTCACTGTGCACCTCCAGGACAAGCCTGCCTCTGCCTTCTCCATACCCTCCGACCAGGTGGAAATGCACTTTTTAATTCCCCCTCCCTGGATGACAACCAGCTCTGTACTTACACCGAGTACCAGCAAACCCACAACTCTCTCTCCTATTCATCTTACAGATAGAAACCGGGCCCCGTTTACTGCTGAAATGAGGCATAAACACAGAGA
The DNA here is from genome assembly GCF_000699245.1 of Pterocles gutturalis. NCBI lineage: Eukaryota > Metazoa > Chordata > Aves > Pterocliformes > Pteroclidae > Pterocles > Pterocles gutturalis. The sequence goes on along the minus strand of NW_010128477.1, from coordinate 33,602 downwards.
CAGACTGTACACAAGGTGAACAGGGGAAGTCTGATAAATCTCCTTAAATTCAACCAAGAGCTCCATTTAGCTATTGCAACTGCTCCTTCCACTCTTCAGTGTAACTATACCTTAGCAGGCAAATAATTTTCAGTTGCTACTGCCAGCTCAGCGGGGAAAGATTTAAATCTGGATTTTCTTGTACCATAACTTTTCATTTCTTGGTTGTCAAGGTCTGAGATATTCTGAATTCTGTGTACTGTAAGAGCAAGAGATACTGCCAACCAATCTCAATACCTCAGCAAGTTTTTCTTTTTGCTTTTCAAACACAAGGAAATATTTTTGAAAGCAAGTTGGGTCCTTTTAAGGCAGCTGAGGTTCAATGCCAGTTTGTTGTCGAGTCACACTGTTGTCTTTAGCAAAAGCTACAGACTCTGTGGATTTCTTAGGTCTTCTACCTCTAACTGTAAATAATGCTGTAATTTAATCATCATAATAATCTTTGTTTTTAATATGCTTTGAAGGTGAAGTTGCTTCCATATCAGGGAGGAATAAAAAAAAAAGCCTACAGAAGTACATGTTCCCAAATCTCAACTGCTTTACAGCAGACTACAGTAATACAAAAATATATTCTTCTGTCTCCACAAATAACCACAAGCACGTGATCCTCCCATCACTTTGACTTCCTCCACATCATGAGGCTCTTGCAAGGTATCATGCTTTGCTGGTCTCTAGTCACCACCGTCCTGCTGGGCACCAGGCCTGGGCTGGGCGCTGAAGTGCTCTTCAGACCTCTCTCCTTTCACAGGGGAGAGGGGAGGATGGTAAGATGTGAGCCTTTACTCATTTTCTGGTTATAAAAATGTTAGTATTAATGTAAAAGGAAGCAGTAGGGACACAGGCAGCTGTCTCTCCCGCCCTGTTTGTTCCTCCTCTGTAGCGAAGCCTCCCAGCTTTGTTCCTCAGGACTGCCTTTTCACTGGTGTCAGTCACTAACAGAAATACTTATAACCAGTGTTAAGGCTGTCCTTAAACTGCGATGTTAACTTCATGCTACCTTGACAGTTCCTCTTTGTGCAATACTTATATTCATTTCTTTTTAAAAGCCTTGATGAGATGGAGAATTCTTGTAATATTTTATACGTTCTTACCATTTAACTATAGTTTCTAATATAAAATTATATCATAAAGCTTCACTGAAATACTTGATAAGAATGGCACCATTCTTAGCTGAATGGGAATTCCCCATGGAGAATAACAGTCGAAAATAGCTCCAAGATGTAAATCTCTCATTTGGCTCCCTGGGTGCTCCCATCTGCCTCCTTCTACATCACCAGCACGTACTGAACCCACTCGAGGTTCCCTGAATGCCCCTCCCCAGCTTCTTCCCCAACAATTCCCACCAGGTATTTCCTGAACGTCTCAGGAATCTTGACTTGTCTTCCCAGGGCAAGTGGTCGCTCTAGCAGGATCTCACACAGAGCCGTGCATAACGCTGGGAGTCAAGAAAAATTGGGAGTGGTCACAAGTGCAGAGCCTACTAGACCTTGACTCCTGTATGAAGACATTTCCCATATGTTTCTCTGTCTACTGAAAAATCTCCTGGGTGATCTAAGGGATATAAAGAGGAAGATGTTCCCATACTCTTAAAAACAATATACCGAGTGATCCAAGTGCCTAATGCTGCCATAGGATGTTGTGGAGGACAAAAGTATAAAAGTCTTCAAAAGGAAATAGGAGTTATGGACTATGGATCTATTAGTAACTATTAAAAACACGTGGTGCGAGTCCAAGCTTCACTTCTACATGCCTGATGGTATCTGGGGTTCTGATAATCAATGAAGTGTATTTCTATACGTCCATGGGATATCTCTGTAGGCAGATGGGAACAGAAAGGGCTACAAACGGGCCACAGACGTGACCCTGGTGGTTCTCTTGAAGAGAGGAACGGTCCTCTTCAGACCACAGGACACACAGGCTGCTGCCCCTTCCCCTCCACATAAATCTGAGTTCAGACACAAAGGCTGACAACACGAGACTGAGATTTTGGTTTATATTAAAAACTACAAGTCTTATTTTTCATGACTTTTCTCCCTGGTGTCCTCCTTCTTCAAGCTTTGCTTTTCTGCCACTACAGCCCCAGATCCATCTCTTATCTCTGAGCACAGCTGTTGGGGCTCCTGAAGTTTCTTCATACTCACCCGTGTATTCTCTCTATTGATGCAAGCTCTCCTCATTATCTCCTATTTTCTTATTTTACATCAATAACAATCTCAAACTAAAAAGTATCAGAACTACCTCATTTAAATTTGGTAATAGTTCCTCCCACAAGGAACCTCTTGGCCTAAAGCACTTTCAGTTCTCATGTCCGATATGGTATCTTCTGACTTTCACCTTCTTTACACTTAACCAGTCGCACCACAGGTGGAAAAGCTGAAGTACGATCCATCACCACTCCTCCATGTCAACATAGTACATACATTATTTACTTTCTTCCACAAAATCATGGGCAAGCTTGCGTCAGAGGCACAGGATTCTCACAAAAATAGGAGTAAGTCACTGCAAAAGAACAAATAAAGGAACATGACAAGCCCAAACCACAGGACACTCTTAGTCTGCTGCATGGATAAAGCCAGGGTGGACGTTACAGATAGTTCAAGTCAGTAAGATTGCCTGTCTGCCTAAAAAACTTTAAGCCAAATATTCCTTCACACGTTTATTTTAATCTCCCAGGCAAAGAGTTTGGCAAATATTGCTCAGAAGAACAAAACTCTTTGATTGGTAACTTCAACATTGCTTACTTGAAGGTCTGTATGCTAGCTGGCAGAAATTTTGCAGAGCCGGATTGATAGATGATGAAAGCAAGCCTTGACCCCAGCTATAAACAAAGAGCAGAAAATTCTCTAAAAATTAAAAAAGGGTCATGTTCAAAAAATATTTCTACCTTTAATAGGCAGAAGCTTAGCTCATGAATAAATTCTGATAAAACGGCACAAATTTTGAGACATTATGCCCAAGAATGTCATAGCACTCGGAAGGTTCTGCTCCACTTGAAGATTTTACAGCCATAGTTCAATACCCGTCTTCCCATAAGGCTGACTAAAGCCCAGAGAAACAAACATGACATAGAATAATAAAATTTTAAATTAAAATTTTAAAATTACATATTATATGCACAAAGTATAAAAACATTAAACACAAGTAAAACATTCACACGTTAAAACCATTCTTCTGTAAATCACAATATAGTTACTATTCAATTCATCTGGAGATGGAGTCACGAACTTCAACTTCAGTCTGAGTAGTTGGACTACTAAATTTTAAAATCCGAACTATTTCTTCAGTTAAACTCCAACAGTCTTTAGGGAAGAGGAAACAAAAACACAGAGAAAAGTAGATGCAAAGTTTAGATCCCACTGGCACTAATTTAAAGTTTATTAATACTTCCAGGATCCCTCCCGTAGGGATAGCTGACAATTTGGTTAGGAAGTCACAAACTACCCCTGCATTTGGGAAAAGAACTTCCATTTCCATGACTGTTTGATGTAAATAGTAAATAGCAAGGTAAGCTCTCGTGTAAACACAAATTCGAGTCCACAAAAGACAAAAATGGCAAAGAAAGGATTTGTTACAACCTTTAGGATAATTACACGCACTAACAATTGCATTAATTAGTATTTTGAGTAATAACACGTATTAGAGTTGTTTAAAATATGTAAATATGTACATTCCAAATATGTGCTTGAATTTGTAAATAAGAAAGCAGATTAATGGAAATAAAGATGAAATATATTTATTAGTATCATCTTGTATATCAAAGAACAGGTAAAAATGTGGCTGAGGTGTTGAAAACATTGGGAAGTACGTTCAACGTCAAGGCTTTGAACAAAGTGAGCGTAGCACATTGGGTACATGAGGAAAAAAGTTACAAATAGGCAACAATAAAGATTATCTAGTACTAATGTTGAATTGAGAGTGTAGGAGCACAAATCCCTTACAAGTCTAGATAGAGTAACTATTTATAATATTTACAAAAGCTTCAGAGACTACAGGCAGATGCTATATAGGCACCAGGTATCTTAAAAATGGGCTTTTCAATGAGAAGAACCTGTGGAACCTAAATGAACAAAGTAGCTTCATGAAAGGCTGCAAGAACATTCATGGCAGGTAAGAAATAATCAGGAAAAAGGCAGACTTCCCCCAAACCAAAATCACAGAGCAGCCATTCATCAACTGCTAAAAACCTGCTGAAAGCCTGGAAGTAGAATTGCTCTTCAGAAGAATCTCCTAAGAAAATTTCAAAACATGAGTTCCAGTGACAAACTCCCCTGGAAAATCCCACATAAGGAACTATAAAAGACAACTTCAAGAGACGACAAAGCATAATTTCCGCTGTGTTTCCACTACCCTTGTTTTCAAAAGGAGTTAAGTCCTTGAAGTAGCAGTCCATGAAAATTACAACACCAGAAACCAAAAAATAGGCAGCAAACCCCTTTACCATCCGCTGCTGACCCTACAATGGCATACAGGATGGCAGAACTGCTGCCTGACGGGCACGGATTTAGACTGGCAATGACAACAACCCGTCCCGTGCAACTCCGAGCTCCTCCGGTGACACCACACGAATACTGGTAACCGTATTTCCACCCTGAACTACAGTCTGTGCTACTCGGAGATCACACAGAGAGATCAGTCACCGCAAACTGTCAAGAGAAGGAGAACATCACTTTCATAGTATTTAAATAAATTATAGCTTCAGCTAGGCAGAGAAGGCTGGAAGCTTCACAACAGCACATTTAAAGCAGTTCTCCGTGAAGGGAAGTCGGATATATCCAGGCAACAGTGTATGCACCTCTAGCAAAGAGACTGGAGAATTTTCATTCATCAACGTTTCTTATTATTCAGAAGCAAAAGAGTTTTATGCAAGAGAAAGCACTCTGAGAACTTTTCAACTGTGTAGTCAAAGACTCCATAGATGTGTTGAAAAATCGGAAACTTTTCACAAAAACCCAAGACAACCAGTAGTAGTTATCAGCAACCATTCCTTATTTTCAGAAGATTTTATAAGAAGATCCGAAGGGTTTCCTATTAGCTCACACTCTGCATCATTTACATGCGGAGAGAAGCTCATCATTTGGAGAAGTTTGGTTTCTAGAGAATGCAGATGGAGTGACTCCTTGTACTTTATGTAAATGCAATCTCTCACACTTGCAAATGTCAGAATATACTAATTTATATTACCATATTCATAACCTAATACCAGAAATATCATAATATAGAGAATTATCTTGTTTCTTAAGCTTATTAAATTATAGAATTTAAAAATGAATTTTAAAATGCTTTGGCTGTACAAGAATTCTTAACTTTAGTCAATGAAAAGTTCAATGAATTAACAAATTGATTTTTTCTGAGTAAATATTTGAAATTTGGTAATCAGTTTGTGATTGCCAAAACATTATTTCCATTCTGCAGGAAAACCACCCTGCTCCCAAAAGCTACTTAGAAGCCGTACAAGTTTTCAGGATGCTATCCCAGATATACTCTCTTCTGCTCCAATACACCTTCAATCCCCTGAACACAATATTCTACTTAACTTCCAAATGTTGACAAATATGTGAATTCTAATAATAACTTTTCAGCTTTTTTCTTTTTTTTTTTGTCCTACAAGTTATGCAATTAAGGACCAGAGAACCTACTGAAGGTACTGGAAAGTATAAAAGATGTAAATTTGCTTTAGCCAAGATCCTCACAGGTCACATTTGCATACATCAACATTTTTAACTGTTTGGTCTTGAATACAGAAAAAAGCAGTCAAACGGTTGGTTTGGGGTTTTAGGTTTTGATTTGTTTGTATGAACAAAGTCATCTGACCATATTTAGATGCCTCAAGTATCTTTTATTATACTGTTCCAATATTTTTTAACTTTGCCACTTTCCAAATGCCATATGTGAGAAATTAAGTGCATAGTTATTATAAACATGAAAGAAACACTGATTCATATTTATAAAAATGGAAATTATGTTTACGCAGATGCATCATATACCTTTTTTTAAAAAACACAATTAAAATAATTCAATTCTGTGAAGCAGAACAGCCTTCACATAAAAATCTGAAGGCTCAAATTTTATTTTATCCAGAAAAGGATGAAGCGGCTATGGAACAAAAAATATCCTATCACCATACTATGGGTCAAAACGCAACCACCACCCAAGACTCTCTCCCCCAAAATAATGTGGTTTTGCATGAGGCAATGGAAGGACACCAGTGGTTCTGCCCTGCCCCTGGATGCAGCCCTGTGATTTTAATTACAGATTTTTCTTTTATCATGGAATGTTTTAATTACTTTTAACAGAGAGTTAAGCAGGAGAACCGAGGTGATATCTGCAGGCTAAATCTCTCTTGGCCTGCTGAGTGCTGACTGGGCTTTCTGCCCTGAGCTTGGATGGACACTCATTATATAAAGGTATATCTTAACAGGTTTGATTAAATCATCAATGAATTCTGGAAAATGCCCCATTTTAATTTGTCCAAGCATACTGAGGAGAAGCTGGAAGGAAAATGCAGTCTTCAGATGATGCAGAATAAGCAGCAGCCATTGACGGCACACTTTTTTGCTGCTGTCTCTGCAGTTGACTGGGGGCGACCCAGCTGCCACAGCTATACATTGGCTGGATATTTGGTTAACAGAAGAAGCTCAAACAACGTTTTCTATTTTGTCCCCTCCAGGACCTGGTTTAAGACTTGAGGAGGTCCATTTCAGACACCTGAAACAGAAATGCCTTTAACTGATTTTCCATGGTACTGGTTCCACAACTGCTGCCTGAATGATTGATGGTTTTGAAAGAAAGTTGACTTACACATGTATCATTTAATTCAAGAAACAAATATGCGTTCTAAATTCTGAGGGCTGTTCAATTCTGAGGCTACTCAATCCTATTGAGGATCCTATTTCAATTTCTCAAAATGGAAGGAAAAAAATTAGCTATTTTTAATGATGCTTTATTGTTAGTGATAAGTGAAACTGCAATAGCAACTAAATGTTCGAACTGTACCCTCAATTGAGTAAAACTTTCTATGATATATTTGCACCTGTAGCAGTTTGGTTTTGAAATCAGAAAAAAGGTTCCTTTTTCTGAATTCAACCAGACTGCATATAAACTTATAGAAGAGAAGCTCAGTGTATTAATATTTTCCTTCTCTTTTCTTTTCTTTTTTTTTTGACCCACGAGTATTCCCTAAAATGAAGATATACGGAAACATCTTAGGCAAAGTACTGAATGCTGCATTGAAGAAACAGGTTTGGGCGTGGGAAGAGTTGAAGTTTGGTATCCCAGCTGTGATAACAATTCCTTCTCATCTTTAAGCATAACACAACTGCTCAGGGTGGGATTCAGCTCAAATATAAGCATCCAACGCCATCTCTGCTGTGCTTGGCACACAAAGACCAACTGAGGACTGCACGGAGCAGCACCTGGAGGCCAGGCAGGAGACAGACATTAAAAAGCACGACCTGCTTACACCCAGGCACCTGCACCCATCTTTCAATTCTGTATTCCATTAAAAAAAAAGAAAAAAGCATCTTTTTTCTTTGTATGTGACAATAATTTTGAAAAGAAAAACTCATGCTCTGTATGTGGACAGTGGTTTGCAAGAGCTAAATCTTCTTAAATATAGTACTAAAATATGTTTACATGGACATTTATTTCTTATTCTCAAACACAAAGATGCCTGGGCAGGTCAGTCACTTTTAGGGCTCGGTCATGTTTTTGATAATATCACTTTACATAGATTTTAATGGAAGCTCAATTCTGCATTTAATCCTTAACTTCTAATCATCTGTTAGATAAGATGTATACAAAACATCTATATAAACCATATGGTCCTGTGAAAACGTGGAACTGAACTGAATGAAATGCAAGCTCTTGCCTTTTCTGAACACATCTGTTGCTGTGGCTTCTGACAGGATAGCACCAAAAGGGCTCCCACATAAGCAAGACATAAGGCAGGAAGCATTTTGCACATGCTGTGCTAGGCTGCAATTAGCAGATTCAGAGGCCACCTGTCACGGGGCCGAGCGGCACACAATTCCGGGGGACAGGCTGGGGGAAGTGAGCCGAGTTCTCGGTAGATGTGAGGCATGCCCCGTTTCCTTTGCTGACAGCAGTGAAATATCTCCTTCCTTCTCTCGGTCCTTCCCAGCACACCCATTACACAGGTCTCTGCTGCCAGATTACCGGTCCTCTTAACATACATGACGGGGGACTGCTGTGTGCTAACATTTAGACAATTTATTACTTGCAAAGTTATCCAGAGCTGGAGGACAAATGTGAAGTGTTCTTCTCAAAGGAGGCTACTGCATGTACAGTTGAACTTTGTCTTCCTTTAATATATTAAAAAAAACCACCCTAACAAATCGTGTTGGGACTTCTCTAATTATATAATCAAACACAAGATTTTTTCTATGACACTTTCAGTGTTCGCAATGATGAACTTCTGCAGTACACACAGAATGTGACAGAAAATCATTATGCAAGTTCAAAAGTGATGAGCTTCTACCCTTTTTGGCACATTTCAGCTTTGATAGCAGTCAATTTTTCCCTCATTATAAATGGGAAAAAGTAAAGATATCATGAAAAGGCCACTTAAAAGCAAAACAAAAATAAAAGAATGCAAATTGAGATTGGAGTTACACAACTGCCAGGAATGCTCAGAGCCTACTAATCTCCTGTTTATTACTCGTATGTTCTCTTTGCCTCAACCGTGCGTGTGCAACGCTGAAAACTTCAGAAAGTGTATTTTAAAAGCTGACTTTGAATACTGTGAGCATGAGTCAGACATCATTTACATGGCTGAAATTTCACTAAATAACTTTGAAATTATACCACCATAAACCTTGTCAGGAATACTTATTTTCAGCTTCTTCATGTATTCAGTTACTGTAATCTCGAGCCCTCTACCAACATGAATAAATTTCACGTTATATTAAGAGTGACGCAAGGCTACCATCAGTCACTTTTTAAAGCACAGATGCAGGAGAGTGTGATCAATACAAGAGCACAGAGGAAGTAAGTGACAGCGCTGAGAAAAGGGCTCAGCCATTTGAGCCCCGGACCTTTCACCACAGACCATATGCTCCCCTGGCATCCCAACACGTCTTTAACAACCAGACAACCTTTTCCCACACTAATTTTGTTTAGCCAGACTGCTCCAAACACACCTCCTTTTTTCAATTAGCCACACAAACATGAGAAGGTGGTCGCAGACCCCTGAGGTCTGTTAATGACGCACTGAAGTAAAGGGCTCAAAGCTCAAAAACCCTCTTCCTTCTGGAAGATCCAGTCAAGGTTGTGGGTTGCAGCAACATGGAGGAAAGAGTTCAGAAATAATTTGCATCGTGAAACATCGTTCCTCTTGCACGCTGCCCTCTGCTCGTGCCTGCTGGCGTGCTTTTGCCCACTGGCACATCAGAAAGGACCACAAAAAAGCTCTTCACAGCCTGACAAGTGCTCCCATCGCTGCAGATCACACTGTGGTGGCTTTCAAGAAGAATCAAAGAGAAAGGACTTCTGTCCCTCTCCGAAGGATGACTGAAGGCTCCGCTATTCCTGGGAAAGCCATGGAGATGTGACAGGGATCCATTGCCCTCTACTGAGGCACAGACAATGTACATTCAGATGATAAATTTTTATTTTTAAGAAGTTCTTCTCCTGCTAGGATAAGCATGCATAATAATTACCTGCAGAGAAGAGGAAACCCAAATAATAAAAGATCTTTGTAAAGGATGAGTTGATTCTGAAGAAAGGGCAGAAAACTTTTTTCTTTCCTGTTTAAAGAACAGATGTGTTTTATTATCTACCGTCAGGTAATAATTACTACTGCTCTCAAAGGCAGGCAGACAAACCTGTGGAGATTAAAGTTCTTCATCTGATGACCATTCACTCTTCTGGCAAAGTCCATTCAAAAAGTTACCAACTCTTTATCCATTGAAAAAGTAAAACAATGCATTTGGGTTAGGTTATGTTTTGGACAACCTACACTGATCACTCTATATTTTGGTACTGTTGATTTCATATTTCCATCTTTTTAATGGAGTTGTACTCATTTATGTACAACCTTACTTGTACTCAGTGAAGACCATTATTTAAAATGTTAAAATAAAAACCAGCAGTCTAATTCAGCATCCTAAGCACCAAAAAAGCAGCATTCATTAAAGCATTAGTTTCCAGATGCTAAACAACCTTACTTTGAGAGTAATTTTTTTCCAACTCGATATCTGGTATTCTTTAGACAGCACAGTGACAACCATACAAAACACATCCTGCTTTGAAAGTCTTTCCTTAGATTTAGAGCCTATTCATTAAAGAAGTCTCCTGAACCGTCCTTTCTCACTCTGTATGTAGCACCAAACTGACAAAGACCAGCAAAAGTTAGCCTTGTGATATTTTGCTGTTAATTCCTCTCATCAGTACAGTGATGTGCATAATTACAGTACACGTACTTGGCTAACATCTCCATTTAAAATGGTGTCGAGTCCAGGTTCACGGTTCTACTTGAAGAATGGCAACAAAAATTCACCCTCATGTTTATTAGACCAATTCACGTTTGTCCTTCTGGCTCTGACAAGGTAGTTTCCACATGCCAAGTTCACCGTTGTCACCAATAAATGGAACATACGATAAACCCACAAAATTACGTGGGTTTATCCTGCTACCTCCTAAACCCAATTTAAAATTTACATTAATCTACAAGTTCCTGTTTCTTTCATCTGCTGACATCTTCTCGGTACACATATATCACCAACAAAAGAGTATGGCTCTCTTACATGACTGCAGCATAGATGGAGGCTAATAAAGTTGGAAATGCTTGTCTGAGCCATACACTCACATTCTTGCCACTTTACCCTTGAGCTCTGGTCTATGCAAGGTTTACTAAAACCTTACACAGACAGTAGCCTGGCGATACTCCCTGTCCATATCAGTATTAGAATATCACCAGGAAGCTTTAAGAGAGTTTGTCCCCTCTCTTTAGTATTTTATTTCTCATGCCATGCAGACAACATTCATTCCTTCAGGCATAGAACTAATCTCAAAGTGAATAGGTATATGACAATCACTTAAATATCTTTTTAAACTGGTATCTTCATAAACAGTCACATACATACACCAAAAAAAGAGTGTAACTGCTGAACAATGAAGGATGACTGTGCAGGGGCTAGACATGGGTGATAAACCCTGCTCTTCAAAGATTAAATTAGATATGAATGATGGCAAGAGGACACACTTACCATAGTACCTTCTAAAATCTTTTATTAGACTATAATTCAGGACAGAAATAACAACATAATCTAGAGTTCAGAGATTACAGCAGGAACAGGCTTCTAATCCCAACTCTGACACTGATTTGAGCAAGTTATTTAATCTCTCTCAGCTGCCACTTGTCAAATGAGATAATTTTTTCCTTTGACTCTTAAGTCACTGTGAGGATGCATCAACAGATCCGGCTTTGAAATCATTAAACAAAAAAATCTATAAAAATTAAAAAACAAATGAGGCGCTCTGAAGGTATCATAAAATAAAATAATTACAGCAAAGGCTAAGAATAACAAATTAAGCATATCAGGATGGAACTGGAAGAAAATCCATAAAACAGACTTTAATCACTGTTGCTATCTTGTATTTGTGTTTAAAAATAAAAATAATAATAAAAAAGAACAAAGTGAGCATGTTTGGCTCTCACAGCTAACACTAGGGACAAACCTTTATCTATATTTTTTCAGGTAACAAAGAGAAACCATTATAAACGATGAAAATTGCTTCTCATTTCAGCCAAGGATACAGCAGAGAACACAAAAGCTCTAAAGCATTAAGTGTGAGAAATAGTTAAAAGCAACGTTTTATGGTCAACACTAGCAACTAATACCTCATCTATTCCAGCCAAGCACTGGAACAAGCTCCCCAGTGGTCATGGCCCCAAGCTGTCCCTGTTCAAGAAGGGCTTGGGCAACGCTCTTAGATACACGGTTTAACTTTTGGGTTGCCCTGTGTGGAGTCAGGAGCTGGACTTGATCCTCGAAGGTCCCTTCCACAGTTCTATCATCTATCTCAACAGCACTAGCAAAAATCAAAAGCTAGACAAGCACAGGCATTAGTTGCTGAGGAAGTGAAGCTGCTACTCCTACTCATAGATTTTCCAAACAGTATGAAATTGAGATGTTTGTCTTAATGTTCATGTTGCCTGCAGTGCCCTGAAGAAGAAAAAAAAAACCCACCTCAAAACTGTTGCAATTTTTTTTTCTGCTGCTGCTTTTCCACTCAGCGAGGTTTGAAGCAGAAGCAATGATTCTGTTTGTATTCCTGAGAACTCTGCATTGCACAGGCTCACATTTTAAAGGTTATCTTTAAAACCAAAAGAGTTCAAAACTGATCTTTTCAAGCTAATGTACTCCTTCGTGGATGGGGCTTACACTCCACTGTTTGAAAACAGAGAATAAGCAAGTACTGGTTCTGAGCTTCTGCTCATAGAGCTTCTCCTCACTTGCCTCTGCTTCCCTTCCCCCGCTTTTTGTATTTGTACGTAAAAGACAGCCCTGGCATCCCAACAGAATTCGGTCAATATGAATTTTAACATTAGCACTGTTCTGTCTAATTTTTGTCATATAAAGTATCACTTACATAATGTTTAATTAAACACATGACTACAGAAAAGAAGTCAGATTTCCCTCTTCCAATATTCTACAAAATTGTTCCTCTACTGGCACATCCAGATAATTTACAAAAACTTACAGTCGATTTATTCCATGTGACACTGGTAAACAAATTAAAGTAGAATTTAATTGCCTTTGTCTCTCCAGCTCAGAATTGCCTTTTAGTGATATTTATCTGAAATTATGATCTACAAAGAAAATAAACTGTAATTGAGCTTTTAAAAATGATCTTATTTAGAAGCTGACAACTGTCACAATTGTTAATCTGAATTTGACTTCTCAGGGAAGCAGCATACTTGATCAAGTATTTCTGCAAAGAAGGCTGTTTTTATGCCGTCTCATGTTTCCTGCAGTATTGTACTTGCATACATATTTCTAGATTTATTTATTTATTTATTGCATTTCTATAAACTATTATTTTTTCTTCCAAAGCATACCAGAAACCCTTTTTTTTTTCAGCAACCATTTTCCTAGTGAAATACAAAAATAATAAAATCTTTGTAACACCTGATCCATAACTAAACATTGAAAAAAAAAAAACTCAACATAACAACTGAAAAAAACCCAACACCTTAATCATTATTATATAATTCATACTGCCCCAGCAGTATTAGTAGAAATCACTAAAAAAATCCTAAACACAAATATTAGTGTACAAAACTAACAATAACCCATCTGGCTTGCATTATCTAACAGAAAGTTTGGATTGTGGTAAATTGAAAAATTATGACAACATGAGCTATGCATTCCTGAAAGACCTATACATTTTCAAAATTCCTATCTGTTTAAAACATATCGTACAGCTATACTGAATTACACACCAAAAACCTACACAGGTATAAAACACCTCTGCTCAGACATTTCCTCTGTGAAGTAGCTTTGGTAGGAAAAAAAAAAATATGTATTTTAAACTGAAGACACAAATAAGGAATGAATGCTCCAACCAGGACAGAGTTAGGCTTTAGGTTATGATTTTTACTTGAAGGTCTTTCCTTCCTATTCGCTTATTTTGAGATTTACAGCAATAGAAATGCATTTGAATATGGAACTGAAAGTTTATTTTCTTTAAGCAGAAAAAAAAATTGCAGAGAGGAGGATGGGAAAGGAAGCAGGCAAAAAGAAGGATGTTTGGATATTTGCCACTGTGAATATGAATGGACTTCAGTAAAACTTACGTTATTTTTGCCTAGAAATGTTTTTTTCTTTTTAGGACCTAATTACCATAGCCTAGAATTACTGTGGATTATACATGGGGGCATGAGAAATGCATTCTTAGACTTGGGACTCGCACCCCGAGTCTTCAGAGCAGTCCATGCAGGGATATAACGATCCTGACCGTATAAAACAGGACAGCTCAGGCTTTCAGACAAATTTACCTACGCTAAAATAATGGCATAATTCACATCCTGTCACTAAATATTTTATGAACATACACATTCATGCTAATTTTCCAGTTTCCTAAAACCAGGAAAGCGCTATTTCTTCTTCTTGCTTAACTCAGGCAGAATCGCAGCAATAAATGGCCAGTGTTACCAGACAGAGCAGCACGAAGCCTTTTCCTCTCATCTAACACCGGATTCACATTTTCTCTCCCTTCTTCGGGGTGGGGCAGGGAAGGCGAAGAGGGAGGACTCGCTGGGTAGAGGAAATGAAGCTTCAGGTATGCCTACGCTGCTAACACAAGGGTGTAACTGCAGACAGACAGACAGACATGACCTAGTTTTAATCTCACCAGCTTGGGTACAAACAGCAATGAGAAAGGCAGCAGCAAAAGCGCCTGTGAGAGTGGCTACAGCATGTTGAAACCTGTTCTGCTGCAGGTTTGCTGCTTTTTGTACCCAAGCTAGCTCAAGTATTTCTAAATATGCTGCCGACGCACCTCCAAGGCCCACAACAGAATACCTATTGCCATCTCTTCTCCCAATAACCGGATGATAATCAAAGAAATAAAGACCCTAGAGAAGCATAGCAGCGGTGGACTTCTACCAGGCACATAACAAGGCAAGCGATACATTTCCACGCTAGCCTATTTCTTCCAAAGTCACTTGATGAAAATAGGAGATCTGTCTCCTAAAGGCTCATGTCAGAGCTTTTCTCTTCCTATTTCGAGACACTGCTCTGCTCTCCATGAACTAGCAAGAGCACTGTCAAATGCAGAAGGTAACTGGCAGCTTTTTTTATTTTCCTTCTTCTCTCCCATTCCCAGCAATGATCCCATGGACGAAACACGTAATTGCCATCTCCTACTGATGGGCTGTGTACTGACAAATATTAAGGAATGCCAAGATGCTTAAGCCCTTTCCTTGAAGTATTAATACATTAAAGTTTCTAGGCCAGGAAAGTCAAGCAGCTAACAGAAGGAAAGAAGTAGTAGTCATTCAAGCATTCTAAAACAACAGCTCTAAGTAAATAAGTGATCTAGAGGAATTTTTGTAAGGTATTTCACAAACCCCAGAAGGTGGATCAATGAGGATTACTTTATTAACATCTCTGCACTTTTCCTCCAAAAGGAAAATAAACGAACTACGAAGCAGTAAAATCCCTCCAACTTTATTCCTTATAGAGACAAGAGAAACCTGCTCAGGTATATTACATCTCAACATCAGCTGTATTTATAGAAAGTCTGCATTCAGTTGTCCATCCAGTGGTCTATGATTCCAGCTTAGCAGGGGACCACAGCACGATACCAAGTTACTATTTTTAAGTTTTTTAATTAGGAGCATGGCTACGGTTAAGAATCAGACACACCAGGTAATAAAAAGCAGCTGCCACACCTTCCATTTCAGAAAGGTTCTGGCACAAAACTCCTCTGGGTTTACACACTCATCTTCCAGATACGCTTGCAATGTTCCTTTCCTTTCCCAACTGTTGGGTCTTTACAACAAATTCATGTTTGTCTGTTACACAGTACCACACACATGGCTGGTAACTGAAAAGTTCTGTCAGGATCTAAACACACCTTGTCACACAGTTACATCACTTTACAACTCGAGGGGTTCACAGGTGAAGTTATTCACCAACCACAACAACGCCATGCCCTGTTTGCATCCAGGCTTTGCTGAGGAAAGGGAGGGAGGTGGCTCAGGCGGTTGTATCGCAGCCCGGTGACACCCGTACAACAGCAGGAAGAGAAGGCAAAGCACACAGGATACCCTGCAGCACCCATAACGTATCTGTGTCCCTCATTCAGCTAGAGCAGAGCCCACTGCCGTGTTTTCTGCAATGTTAGATGAGGTCTTTTCAAACACCTTAGGCAAGCCTGACTGAGACAGAAAGCTAAGCCTGCTTTACCTGTGAATTCACAGCCATCACGAGTCAGAAGAACCTACTGCATCCTCTGTCAGGAACATCACAATAGGGAGGTGAACTTCAGACACCGTCTTGCAGAGTCTCTTAAAGAGAATAACACAAATATGTATCCTGGGCAATAAATACTAGTGTTGGCTGGATAACTTCCACCCTGCTTTCTCAGTAGTTTGCAATTCAAGTCCTAATCTTAAGTCAGACATTCGTTCTTCTCTGCATCTTCATAGAACAGGCAACAGCAAGTTTCCACCACTTATAATCTCTAAAATTATTTTGCACAACTATTAGGTGGGTACCTAGACATCATTTCATACATGCGCCCTGATGTAAGAGAACTTTTCCCTAACTTTTCTGTTGCAGTAAAAAACTTTGTTTTTAGATGGAAAAAAACCCAAATTGAGACAACCTAGTTTAATGCCACAAAATCTTGTGCATTGTACTGAAAAAGGCAGAAATTAGTAATATCCACACATAGAACAGAAAACGTGATACCGTCACTCATCTCCTCCACGGCTGGGACAATGCAGACACTCTCCAGCTCCACCACAAAAGCCCAGGAGGTGTTTGGGAGGCCACAGCTCCTAACCTAGCTGCTCATCAATCAACTACTAAACCCACGTTTACCAAGAGAGTTTTCATTCTGAACATACTGCTAACAAAGCAGGCTCTAAAGGAGGACAGTTCAGAAAAAGCACAAATTATTTATGAGTATGGATACTATGACTTCTGCAGAACACAACTGTACCATGAAATATGCCCAAATGATATGTTGAAATGCTAGACAGAGACAATTCAGCCACATCTACTTTCCCTTCTTCCCAACTGCAAAAATCCAAAAGTTTTTAGAAGCAGATTTCTGGTTGTTTTTCTGGGGGAAAGGGAGAAGATAAGCATTATTTCCCCAAAATCCTGTTCACAGATGAACCTAAACTTAGACAGCAAAGCGGTGTATCGATCTCTGCTTTCGTACACTAAGGTTTAATGCAACATTTTACATCAATTTTAGAACCATGTGAGAAAAAAACAAAACCAAGTGACATCCTTAATTGATGGATTCATCCCTGCACTATTATACTTCTGTATTTACCATACTGCACACTATATTATGAAGGAGCAGAGCAGCCCCAGAAGATAACATGCCAAGAGCAGAGAGCATGCATACCAAATACTGTCACAGTTTGCCGCAGGAACAACTTTTAAGCGTCGGGAGCTTCCTTGCAAGCAATCGCTCACCTTCACAGTAAGAGTCAGCTCAAATTACTGCAACCCTGAGCAGCTAGCAGGTACTTCCCTTGAGTTACCATACTCAGGTTAGCCCCAGTAAGCATAAACTGACAGCCAAAACTGGAGCTCAGAGTACTTTGATTGGCAGCTGATGAATTTTGCTAATTAATGTAAATTGTGCTAACTTGATACATTGCTTGTGGTTGCATTACCATTTAGAGTATGCCAACACTTTTACTCACAGGCATGTTTTGCCCCCGACTTCGTATCATCAATAGGTGATGTAAAAGCATGTACAAACGTGTGGTTTGGATTAATGATTTTTGCACAAATGGGGTGTGTGAAATTCGATACAACAAAGTATTCCTACAATGGCCAAGATGTTCCAGCTTTGCTATCTGCTCGTTATTCCCCTCCTCTTCTAACGAGCACTGCTTAAACTTTTTCACCATTTTGCATGATCTATATGAATCAAACTCCAGTTGTCTATTCTACAGCCAACCATCAAGAATAACATGTCCAAAGGCTACTAAGAGCAAAAATGAGTCTATGACTTTGGGAGAAACATCAGAAACACACATTTGCTTACTTAAAACACGAACACAGGTACAGGTTGATCATACTGCTGTGCAACAACACAAATGTGTTTAGAAACTGAAGAGCCTCTTCTGTTGGGAAATGACAAGCCTGGATATTCATCCTCTTCCCATGTCTACTACGGGCAGTTTGAAAGGTTCCTCCTTGATTTCTAAATATAGACCTCATGATCAGATCCTGCACGATAGGTTTATGAACAGGAGCAGTATCATTTCAGACTGGAACAGCAAAACAAAAGACAGAACCAGTCATAGTACTCCTCTGAGTCCTCTTTAAGGTCACCACCCGTAGGGACACAACCCAGGAATCTGAGTCAGTGAGCCTACAGAACAATCAGAAGAGAAGCAGACTGAGCTGCATCCAAGTAAGTGGTAGCCGTAACCTTTATTAGGATGGAGTAGGGGAAGTGACCTCCAGTTTTTAAACTATAACATAACAGTTATGAGGGATCTTGTAAGTAACAAGTTGGATGTCCTTAATTGCAAAGGTATTAGTAACACTATTGTCCTGATCTTCTCTGTAGCAACGAAGATGGACTTAAAGCAAGGACAAATATGTAACAATCTCTTGATTCTAGGGAGTTTGCATTTATTAAAAAAACCTAGAAAACAAAAAACAAACAAAAAAAACCAACCCCCAAACTAGATTTACAGGTCTAGCAAGTATTACTGCATATTTCTGTAAACTTCCACGCTCCTTGTAACTCTACCACACTGGTAACTTAATAGTGCTATATAGTTATTAGCATCAGAGGAGCATCTCGGTCTGAATACGTTCAATTGCTGATTTAAGCAAAGAAGGACCCTTAACCCATCTGTATTTGGGCTCCTCACCCTGGGCAGCCTCACCAGGGAGAATGACTTTGGCTGGTTAATCTCCCAGCCCGAGTTCCGCACCCTGCTAAACTTACTTTTCCTCATTTCTGTCAGATTCAGTTAAATTCCTGAGCAGAGCAGTTTACTAACCCTTTGTAATCCCCCATAAACAGTTCAATCATTAACAGCATTAACAACCTGTGTACCACACAACAAATCATTTATGACCCTCCTTTTCATCCTCCCTCACTGGTTGTGGCTTTTCACCTTTTTTGCTTCTGTTGGTCTTAGTTCAGTTGCATTCTTTGTTCATTTATTCCTTATTCCAAGATGCTCCCAAACTTCTACAGCAAAAATTTGAGACATCACTTACTTAAAAATAAAAACTAATGTCTCAATTGGTAAATTAAATCATTAATCCAGGCCCTTCTGTCTGTGCTAGAAAAGTTGCAGACCATATAAATCTAGTAGAAGTCTCAGTGCAGAAAAAGTCACTATTCTGGACAGCTTGTGGAATTTCTCCAAGGGCACAATTTTACATCCATTTTTGTTTTACTACACTGTTCTACTATGAATTTATCAGTGGATACGAACCCGGAACACTTTTCTGTGTACTTTTGGTTAGTTTACTGCTTTTGTTATTTTTTTGTCATTTTAAATACAATGTCATTTTAATTTTTGGAAGAAGAATCAGGAACCTGCACCCATCTCATGCCATTATTGAAAAGTCTAAGGGATTGTAAAACCAGCACATTAAAAAAAACCCAAAAGGCTATGCAAGAGAACAGCACATTCTCCTTATCACCACACTGGGTTTTCTCCTTCTAGATCTTCATGCAAGGCAAAGATATTAACATAAAGCAGTGTTCCTTGCTCACCTGGACCCATCCCATAATTTGACAGTTGTACCCGTTTGAACTGTGCATGCCGGAGCATCTTCTGTCCACTTCAGATTACAATTACAGTGCAGAGCATAGCATGACACAGCAATATAGATCCCACTGGCTTAACAGTATTCAAATGGCAGGTTTTTAACTTGAGATATGAAAAGTACATCATCCTGTAACTGCTGGGTTTGTAATTGAAGCATGGCCACACCAGGAATTCCGGGGTATTCATGTAAGTTATCTTCACAAGTGAAATTTCATGAACAGATATGAACACTATTAACCCAGGGAAGACCATCCTCTCCAAAACCAGCTATTGCTCAAGAGACATTTGTACCATTTGTCAGTAAACTGCTCAATAAACTGTGCATTGAATGTGGCATATTACATGAGCATCTCCATGACTGCAGAAATGACAAGTTCCCAAAATACAAGGTCCGATTCCTAAAGTATTGCAGCCTGGATAATGTCCACCTGCTTTCAGGCTGCTGTAGTATTTCTCATTTCCCTGGCTAGACCAAAGGCAAGTGGCATGCCCTCAGAGAAGTTCCATGTATGCCTGACTTTAAAGTTCTCAAGTACTCACATCTGTATGATTTCATCTCATTTCAACTGCCTTGCATCAGAAGGCAGTTACAGAAACTACAGAGTTCTCCAGCCTGCCGTAACAACTCCCCTCTGAGAGAAGCCAGTGTCTTCTAGAAGTCAGAAGGGGCTGGTGGAAAACCAGCTGTAATTCTCCCAAAACCTCTGCTTGTAGCTTGCTGAAACAGCAGTTCAGCCCAGTGCAGGTGCAGCCCACCCTTCAGTGGCAGAATCAGGGTTTGGCACTGGCTGAAAAAAGGCAGAATTAAGAACATAATTGAATCAGCTATACCTGAGCTTAAAAAAGGTGATGGCGAACACCCATACAAGCGGGTTTAAGGAGGAAAAACAATTTTTCACAGTGTAATAATTCACAGGCTGGCTACAGCAGTTACCTTTTCAGAAAGTTAGCAACAATAAAGTGCAACTGCAAGACACAGCTACACACATCTGGGTTACAGACAGCACTGCTGAGGTACTAGGCTCTGCAAGGAGGCTCCATCCATGTTCAGACTTGTGTCAGCCTTTGCATAAATATATTCTGTAGCATTATTATATGCTGATAGCAGAGGGTCAGTAACTGTCAAGAGCCTAGCCAGGCAAATCCCATGCATCTAAAGTAACAAGCAATTTTCTGTGAGAATGGCATCTGAGTAAAGAAAAATGTTCACGATACATGCAAGTTTAACACAAGTCTCAACTGGCAAGGACTTGACTGATCCTACAGACTTGATAGCTTCGGCACAGCCTACCTGGCTCCACCTGCTCCGCTCTTCAATACGTACACACCCCACTTTCTTCAGCGTACGTTCCAGAAGCATTACCAATTCACAGGGTTGGGTGACAGCTAATTTATTTTTTTCCAAATGTTGATGTCCTTTTGACAAATTCACTGCTGGAGACAAAGTAAAATCCAGCTGACAGATCTCAGTGGGGTGCAGAGCAGAACATCAGTGCCACAGGTGGAGCGACACACGGGCCTAAATGCCCAGCTCACCTGCCAGAGAGAACTGAGCTGACAGATTAGGACATGAACCCTTTGGCCAAGTGACCCTTAACTAATTCTATTAATACTACCCATGTCCTCAAGATAGGGGCCAATTCTAAGTAAAATGTACATGGATGGGGAAAACAGTACAGGGAGGAAAAACACTCCCAAAACCAAACAGGTGAGTGAAGTGTTGAAGTGCTCCAAATTATCTGCTGTATTGCTACCATTTCTCCTTAATGATGAATTCACTCAAAAAAAAGAGCAAAAGGCCATTAAAAGGTCTGTTTCAAGACCTTAGCATTCACTTTTTAATCTGTGTGCTCTCACACTGTAGCTAAAGAACTGCAGAGCAAGAAGACATCTAAAGCAAAACCAGTTTTAAATCGGGCTAATATCTCAAATTTCCTTCATGCTGGTAGTTCAGTGTTCCCTTCACATCCTGTCCTTCGTTACCTACTGTTGGCTGAAGATAATCTCTTCCAGGCTTCTCAAATGCTGACACAGGAACCTCTGTGAACACACTGAACTACTTCCTTTTCTCCTTGAAAAGATTTAATAACCTACAACTTTCTTCTGTGCCCTACTTGTAGTCTATCGTTTTCTTCCTTCTTGTATCAAATCTGCCAAAATAAAATTTTATAGGGTGTCAATTCAACAAAGAAAAACTATAAAGTTAGCTCTGACAGCTTCCTTTCTCAAAAAATTTAATCAAAAAAGAAAGAAAAGAAAAAAATCCTTTGCCCTTGAAAAGATGAATTGAATAGCCTTAGGTATTCTATAGCTGTATTTATGAAAAAGTTTTTGGACACTAAACACTCAAGTCTCTACAGAAATGGGGCAAGTGTTTTGCCCAAGTCATAAACTTCTTTTTTCCACCGCACAGAGAAAAATATGCTACACTCTACCACCAGACATAAGCTCAGCTCTCAGAGACATACAAGCCCATCCATCTCAAAGGGAAGCAATGCCTATGAAATAACCCCATCAAATGAAGCAGCCTCAAAAAAAGCCACATATGTACAAACACAAGCTATTCAAATTTAGGAGAGCAATTATCTTCTCTACAAAAACACAACGTTCTGTCCAGACATTATTTTAAAGTTTTCTTACCAAAACCATGTTATTAACTTTTAACATTACAATGGCAGCATCAAAACACAGTACGTAATACTAAAAAAAAAAAAAAAAAGATTACTAGATAACAGAACGTATGACTTCTAATCTTCAATGCAGAAAAGGCATTCTACTTTAAAATAAAATAAAAAGTAAAAGTCACAGAAAACAAAAATGTAAAAGTAATGTAAACTTCCCTGCTCATAAACGAAAATTAGGCCAGCACGCAAACATTTAACATCTTCATACTTCATACTGGAACATTGCAGAAATTTATTATTTTCCTCACTTTTATCCAAAGCAATTAAGTTTGATTTTTAAATTTTTGTATTTTATAAGAGTGACAAAAATACCTAACAAGAAAGATCATCAGAGATTAATCTAGTTCTTGCGCATTTATTTATATTTAATGCAGAACAGGTATTTTCACTTTGTTAGATTCCCCTCCAACCTGTTTGAAGTCAAATAGTCGCTTGACCAATATATTACGATATAAAATCTAAATAAAAAACTAAATCCTCTCAAATCTGGTTTTCTAACTTAAAGCAATTATTTGTGAACACATTATTCATCAAATGCTGAATCACAGGAAAAATGCATAGGTAACTCATTGCTATTTTGCAGATAATTCTATTTCAGCTGATTGAACAAATCCCTTTTTCTTGTTTTTGGCAGAACTGTATCAGAATATTTATTTAAAACAATGAAGTACAGCTATTGCAGTTTAGAGAAAAACATACATTTAATTATTTTGGGACAGGTTTGGGGTTTGTTCGTTTGTCTTTTTTTAATTTTTTTTTCAAGTCCTGAACAGAAAAAAAGGAATGAAAAAATTAAGTTCATCTCTTCTATGTGCAAAGATATTCCCTCGCAGTCAAGCTCAAAATCTAACATAAAACAATATCGGCAATTTGAATTTAAGCTATCAAACAGAAATTACATTTATAAATCAAGTTCTCATTATAAGTCTCTTCTACTATTCAACTTAAATTATCACTTTTCTTTTTTTATTCTTTACTGAACTATGTAAAATCATCCCCTGTATGATGTCCAAAAATAATTTTCACACGTCAAAAAAAAAAAAAATCCCTCATTATTACTATTATTCTACTACAGTAATACCAGGGCTCCAGTTATGACTGACAAATAAACAGAAAAACACTTTCCAGAAGCAGCCCATAAAATAGTCAGTCATTGAACTCAAAGGGATCAGAGAATAATTCTTCAAATGCAGACTGTTTAATCCTTCCCAAATCAACACATCTGGTTCCTGCTTCTGCTCAGGTTCCTCAAAAAAATTTGTTCCTATTTCTGTTGAAATACTTAAGCACTCAAAAAAATACAGAAGCTGATATTCAAGAGATACTCCTTTACCCACTAAGGCATACTGAATTTATTTCCTATGGCACAATTCGTACTTCTGACCATTATCTCGAACTAGAAAATCCTAAATAATATTATTGTACAATAAAAAAACTTTTCTGTCTGTATTCAACAGCAGAATATTTGTCCCTGTATATGTAAGTCTACAAATATTAATCCAAAAAGGAAGATGCAATTTAAAAAATAATTTTCATATTTTTATTAATTGTAAAATACATACATCTGTTTTTGTGGAACAAAATCATAGTCTTAAAACCCTGAAGATAAGAGTTAAAAAAAAAGAAGTTAAATTCTCTACCAGAATGCATTTGCTCAAGTGTAAAGCTAACAAATGCTAAAATTTTTGGCAACACTTCCGCATTTCTGAATCATTAGGTAGTCAAACTATTTTTTGATTTTGCTTGCATGATGTTGGATTAGAATAATCCATATAAATCACTGGTTTCCCCTGACCAGGAATACTGTGTTTACTTCTGGTCATCTGATGTCAAAAGGATGCATAAAAAAATAGGGAGGTTCAGAAATAAATAACAAAAAAGACTGGCATGTACAGCAGTGGATTAGAGTTGTTTACTCAAGAGACAAGTAAGAAAGAATATAGTCAAAGTAAACAAAATAATGGTGAGCCAGAGAAGGCATGCTGAGCATTTCAGTCACCCTTTTCAGAATATAATGATGGGATGCTTTTCCTAATGCAAACCTAAACATCTAGGTCTTTGTCAGAGAGATCTGTTTATGCTACAGGAACAGCAGAATTCTCCAATGCTTTCCTCCAACCAAGACCTGGAGTTCGGAGCCACAAGACAGAACTGAAGTAGGACAAAGAAGAAAAAGCTGAACTCAAGTCATGTATTTAGTTGCCTAGAGACTTCACCTCCTGGAAACCTAAACATCTAGGCCAAAGTCCTCAAAGACATTTAAGCACTTCTTTCCTACCGATAGGTTATCATTTGAAAACAGTGGGGCTTGGTGTCCAAATATGCCTGATGATCTAAACTGTAACAACCTTACGCTCTTTTAAGTCTAGGCAGCAACGGTGACAACATTATGAAATTAATTATATGCCTGATAGTACTCGAATGCCTATTTATTTCCCTTTTTAAACCATTCTGAGACTGTATTGTATGTAAAGACTGGGATTAAGCAGCACTTGATACTGTGTGTGTAAATACAAGCCATGGGGCTTCATCCTTGTGTCTTCAGTAGGGCCACAAGGTTTTTGGTTTCTTTCCCCCCCCCCCCTAAATTGTCACCACCTCTCCTTCCCATCACATCCGTTACTGGATCTCCTCCCTTCCACCACAGCAAATACTTTATGCACAGCAACGTGGCCCCCCAAACGCCTCCCAATTTTCCTTACAGCCTTGATTACCACCACACCACCCCCCCAGCCTTCAACTCCTCTCCCAATTCTTCCTTTCCCTCCATCCACTTCTCTCCCCGCTGATTCCCCTTCTCGCCCCGTTGCCATCCACACCCTGGCCATGCTGCTCTGCTCCTGACCACCAGCCCCGCTCCCCAAAGTCTGCTACTTCCTAACGTCTCACCGCTCGCTTCCTTCCTACTCCCACGCCGCGAGGCCTCTCCAGAAGCTTTCAGTTATAATTCTCCTTTCTCTTATAAAGAGCAAAACACCATCTTCCCTTCAAATAAGTGTACTTGATGTTGAATACCACAGTGAAAAGCAGGAAGACTTATCCACAGGCAGCACCTCGCAGCTTCAGGGAACTTGCCCCTCCGGTGAAGCAGGCTTCACCATCCTTTGTTTGCACAAAAACAGAAATATTTCTACCTAGTGATGGGTTCTCTGAAGTTTCAAGTTTGTTTGTGGTATTCCAAACTCACTTTGCTACTAACACACAGAAGAACGCCACCAAGTTGAGCATCAAACATTACTTCTTGGACCAACTAACAGTAAGTTCTTAGGTACGTCTGTTAGGGAAAAATGAAGCACGTGAGTAAAGCAAAAGTAAACAACAGGAGAGTCTATGCACATTGAAGACAGAACAATCACGGATTACACTGGATAGGATTAATGCAGAGACTTAAAAAGTAGTAATTAGTTGAAGATTTTCAGTGAACACACAGATTCATATAACCTAATCCTAGACTACCACCTGTCCATGGAGACCTCTAGTACACGTGCTCACAGACTTTTTCCAGACTCCACATTAGGACAGTAAATAGACATCTCTATGAAGAGCTTTCTTGAGACAATGATAACTGGAGATGCTTTAAGGCATCTTCAATTTAAGGCTCACCAGTCATCACCAATGGGTAGCTTACATTAACCACCATTATGATGAACACTTTCATATATTATACATGAATGTTGACTACTATCTACCAAAACTAAAACGAAAAAGTTTTTTCTATAATAGAAGCTCAGAAACACTCTAGACATACAGATACTATATAAAAATTCCACTGCAAACTATTATGATTATTTGCAATAATTAACTAAAGCTGAATATTAACACTTTTTAAAGTGTTCTGTTAAATAGAGTAATATTAAAAACCAGCATAATGTACTTCCACTATGGGATAAGTGTGTCTCAGGTTGTTGTATCAAACCCACAACTTCAAAAAACTCCACATAAAGTTAAATTATCTTTTATTTAGCATAGATCAATATTGGGAGAAAGTCAATTAACTGTTTTCAAATAAAAGAAAAAATTGTAAACAGGTTCTATAAAGTTTATATATTCATTCCCTTACAAAACAACAGTTATTGCTCTGATATTTATTATTTAAGAAAAACGATGTAGTTCCTACACACAGGAATACTTTTACTGGCACAAAGTCCTTATAAATTGCTTTTACATTAAAAAAAATAACCACCTTAAAAATTATTCTATTTTACTTTGCCTTTTTTTTTTTTTTTTTAGTTCCAGGAATATGCTCATTAAGTTCTACCTCACCATGTGTCTAAGGATTCTTAGCAGAACTCTTACATCAGATAATGACTTGAGTTACAAAAAATGATTAAGACTGATTCACAACTGTGAAGTTGTTAAGAAAAGGAGCATGGGAAAAAGACCAGCAAAAACCACACACACAGGAAGAAAGCTAAATATGTAAGGTGATCCACTAGGAATCCACATAGCAGCTGATTAAGAAGCTGCCTAACGACCAGCTTTTGGGATCATTACATGGTTAGAACTGCTCATTCCCCAATACCTTTGTGAAGTTAGAACTCATGAAAAATTCAGGTTTAGGGCTTTATCCAGCACCCAAGGAAGTTAATAAATATTTTAGTACTGACATCAGAGAAAACAGAAGAGACCTTTTATTTTTTTCCTTAAAGATTTCATAGATAGATTTTTAATAACAAAATATCAAGAGTACAAATATTTTATTGACATTTCAAAAAATTAAAATCACCTTACACAGCAAAGTATATGCCTAACACAAACCTATTTTTCAAAGAATAACTTGGCCAAAGCGTGATACAAAAGCTACAATAAAGATGTTACAAGAGTAACGCAACTTTCAGAAAAAAACATCAACACTATCGCACTGAGCGCTGCAACTTTATAGCTAGTACGCTCTGCACAGATGGACAAGTAATTTTTAGAAATGAATCACGCTGCAAATGATTTTACTAATTTTAAAACAGAGGTGAGGAACCAATAGCCTACAGGCCAGATATGGTTTGCTTCTTCAGTTCAGATGGCCTACAGACACATTCGTGCTTTATTACTTAATAACACCAAGGCAGACTTCAAGGAAAACCACGCGTGTTTTAAAAGGCTCCAACAATTCACATATTTTTAAATACATAATCCTTAAACCCAAACATCAGCCTGAAGTTCAAAGTATTAAATGAAATCTATGTTATTAGTTCGCATTTTTTTTTTTTAAACGCACAAATTCTTGAGTTATTGTCCACTACGTATAGCACACTATTGCTACCCTGAGGAGGTGGGACCTCACAGCCCTCAACATTTAAGTCATCGTGGGAGATAAAAGCCAACGGTACTTTGAGTTTGGACAACAGCCGATGCAAAGCATTTCTGAAAGTATATGCAGGATTCTAAATATGAAAAGAACAACAAGTGAAAAAGAATTTATTGAGAGAGAGAGAAATCATAGGCTACCACTCTACTTTCATCTTTTCTGCAATTATTTGCAGCTGCCATGAACATATTGATATTTAGTAAACTGCAGGCTGCAGCTTTAATTGAAGTTTGACTGCTATAAACAGTTCGCTGCCTGGCTCTGGCCCGCGCTCTAATACCATCAGCAGAACAGAGATGGGAAGCATAAACAAACCTTTTAACTAGATTACAGTTTCTAAAACAGCCAAGAAACCCTTCGGTAAGAACTCCTGGGTGACAAAATGTTAAAAGAAGAAAAATATTTTGAAATAATATCTTTAAAAAGCCTCGAAATGTATCAAGCAAAGTTACTGAATTTTAAAATACCAGCGGATCTTTTAAGATCATTTAATATTTCAAGTAGCCATGCTCAAGCACAACACAACAAAAACATGATGCATCACCAATTTTATACCAACATGTCTTCTCCTTAAATCTGATCCTTCTCATAATTTTAGCCCAGCTTCTTCCCCATAGAGATTACAAAGGGACAACATATCCCCCCTTCTGCCCCCAAGCCCATAAAAGACAAAAGGAAGCTCTGTTCTAAAAAAATCAGCTCACTACAGATTTCTGAGTACTTTGTTTCTTTAATCAATGACGTCATTTGTCCACTTTTTGCAGTGTTTTCTTACAAAAATAGCAGCTACTAAAAAATTCTTCCTCTCATCTACGGGCTGGATAAGAGGATCCAAAACTTTTTTTGTGCTTGTCTTCTAAATACATATAAAATAAATAAAACTTGCATCCCTAAGTCAACAGCATGCTATTAAAAAAAAATTAAATAGATGCATAAATCTTTACTGCATCAGTCTCAAAAGTAAAAAAATTAAATAAATTTAAAATATATACTTGGTGCAAACACAGTCAAAATATAAAGCCAGTGCCAGCCGCTTGTTACTGTCAACGCTACAGCTTGAGTCCTACCAAAACACGCGAAATTTGTTCTCATTCTGGTGGGGCTCATCGTGTACATGCATAAACATGCACACACACTTATGTGTGTAAATATGTGTGCATGGGTACACATATAACAATGTACGTAAGACATACAGGTAAAACGTCCAAGGAATGAGACAAACCCAAATGTTTTACACATTTTTATGAGTTTAGTTTGTCACAACAGAAAATCCCAAATAATGTCCTGGCAATGACCTACCAGAACTTGAAAACAAAACTCTAAAATTGGCAAATTGAAAGTTAATTTACATGTTTTTGACATATTAGGCAGTATGAATGGAAAAATTAGACTATCTATATTTACGATATGTAGGCCGACCTTCCATTTGGCCGACTTTCACTTTTCTCTTAACTTATAGCACATTTGTTTCCTTTGGCAGCGGGGTACAAGGCAACACTATTGCAAGCCTCTCTTTATCTAAATGTTGAGAATATCACCATTTGATCCAACAGGATTTGCTATGCAAACAATTGACAACTGTTCTGGTTCCCTCACTTGGGAATTTTTCTTAGCGAGGCCACGGTACCGACGTCGCAAACCAAGGGCCCTAATATTTAAGATGCTATTTACATTTCAGATTATTCCTCCTTCAGTGAGTCACCAAAATAATTTTGGATTTAATGTCGCTGAAAATGTAGACTAATGAAAAATGATGAGAATATCTATATTTTTTTAATCCTGGGCGTCAAATTTACCTCGAATAAGAATAATGTAATTAACACATTGCTTCTACGGGTCTTAGTGACCAGACATTGTGACAAGATATAAATTTTTAAAATCGTGTTTTCTTACTTTATTCTAAAATACTTTCTGTAGAAGAAATTAAAAAACAAAATGAAAACATCACAGTGAAGAATTTAACCAGAGGAATAAATGAAAGCCTTTATTCTTTCCTTGATAAAGTTATTAGAAACCTCAACAAGAATTTCCAGACATTTTACCATTTCATTTTTAAAATAAATTTAAAGCTCCTGAAACAGAAGATTTCAGGGGAAAAAAACCCCAAAAAACCCCATAAAAGAAACCAAAAAACCAACCACAGACGAAACCAAAACTCAACAAAGTGCTAAATGTATCTTGAGCATCTCTGTATTGCCCTCTACAATGTTGCTCAGCTCCAACCCAACGAACCAACACTCAAAGCCACGCTCCACGATTTGTTCCTTAGTCATTCCCATGGGAAAGACGGGAGGTAATGGAGATTTTTGTGCTGGGAACACCTGTCAAGCTGCAGATATACTGAGATGATCAACTCATTTCAAAAAGGTCTATGAATAGCCATCTCACGGTAAT
>NW_010128477.1:0-3633 GCF_000699245.1 Pterocles gutturalis | reverse complement strand
GATCCCTCCTGCCATATGCCAGATCAAAACAACAACTTCGGGGTAAAAGGTTCGAAACACAGATCAATGGAGCCACACAGTCACTCTAAGTACTGTTTTAAAATATAGACTTTTTACACTTTTAAAAAATATATGTTTCTATATAGACATGCACATTTGTGTATGAAGCTAAACATACACGCATATTTACTTATATACTTTATAGTGTTGTGGTCTAAGTGATTTTGACAAATTTTACCTCAATTTAAAAATAACACAGTCTGAACTCCATTCTAGATGATTCATCAAAAAAATAGGTATCGCTATAATAAAGAACTTGGAATCTGAAGAGAGGAAAGGAGTCAGCACTTCTTAATTTCTTAACTGCTGCTTTTTATTAGCATCCCATCCCACTTGGTTCATCTCTAGTTACACAGATAAAAATTAAAGCATCCTGAAAGCTAGCTCCAATGCTCTTCCAAAATTTTATTCCTAATACAGACTTTGGTTCCTGTGCAGGCCTATTTGAAACTGATTGGGCAGTATTATTCCACCTAATAGTTCCAAAAAAAATTAAAAAGAGAAGCCAGTGAAAGCCTGTGGTTTCAAACACTAAACTCTTAAAAAGAATAAACAGGTCCTTAACAGCATAAGAGCATTCAAAACCGTATCCTGTTTTTTTTACTGTCAAAATCAGTGGTAACTTTGATACCCACTTCCACTGGGAGAAAACAGAAACCAAGACAGGGTCCTTAAAAAAAAAAAAACAACCAAACAAAACCAAGCCCCCAGACAAGCCTAAAAGAAGAAACAGAACTCCCCACTTTTCAGAAGTTTTAACCGTATTTTTGAAAAGGAAGCTTGGTCACTTTCAAAATTTGCGATCCCAGTCATTAATCGATGAGATTCTTCTCTCGCAAACTGCTTTGTGCGTGTGGTCTCTTAAGCCCATAGAAAAGACACACTGACATTAGTGAAGCTCCAGATGGGCACCGGGGGCCACCCACCTGGTCTACCGCTTCCCAGAAAGAACATCATCCTTGAGAAGCACTTGCTGCTGACTCAGAAACTAATTTCGTAGTTACAGACCATATTCAAGTTCTGATCTTCCACATACAAGGAATCACCACAGTAGAGAAAAAAAAAAAAAAAAAAAGAAATCTCCTGACAAACAGAATTAAATAACCCGGCTGAAAACCAAGGCATTCCATTTTCAAGTGGACTGTTACTTATGCCAAGATCTTCACTGCTTTTTAACAAGGAGAAAGACTGATCCCTCCACAGCCAAAGAAGAACGAAAGGACTGCAAGCGAAGAAAAGTTAAATTGTTAAAAGTATTGCATCATAAAGGTTCTCTTTGAACATCCGCCTCCCTAGTCTAAGTAGGAACCAACACATTCATCTACAAAGAAAGGTAAGACAGCAAACTCCAAGGAAAGACCGTTAAAAACAAACATAAATCTGGCCTGAACAGCATCTTTATGTCTAGCACAGCCTACATTTTGCCATGGTAGGTTCCTTGCTAATGCAAAACAATCTCTCTGACCCAGAGTCTGGAAAGCCACTAACCTGGAATACAGGAAAATAATTATTAATTTTTGCTCAAAAGATTAACAACTGAAAAATATGCACAAAGTTTTCCTAAAACCAATTAGCAATTGTAAATACACATTCATAATAGCAGCAAAACGAACTTAAAAAACCCAAACAAAACAAAATCATATTACCCTTTAGTGACAGATGTTAATAACACAGTTTTCCTTAACACGGGTTGAGAGATTCAGTTCTTTCCGTTCTTAGAAGGTTGCTGTGACAGCAGCCAGAAGCCCCAAATTAGCCTTAGACCCCTTTGTGCTAAGCGCTGCAGAAATTGCCTCCAACACAACTCAGAATCCCAGACCCACCACTGGCTTCTTAGGATGGACCTTCCCTACCTAATCCCCCCACATCAGCCTATGGAAATGAAGGCTTTATCAATAATTTTATCTCTAGGATTTAAAGTAAGAGAAAATCTCAAATTACTCTGCCCAGCTTTAGAATTCTCGTATGGTACTTACTGAGCAATCATATTAAAACAATTCATACCTATTTTTAACATTCAAACACGAAGAAATTAAAGAGTTAAGTCCCAGTAATAAATAATACATCTCATCAGCTGTAGGCCATGAAAGTTGCAGGTGGATCTGCAGCTCTACATATACTGGGAGCATAATCCTGAAGCTGCTATAGGTTTCCATGTACAGATGAAAGTACATCAATGGTATCTCAGGTTAAGAGAGGAAGCACTGTCATGAAAAAAAGAAAAAAAGGAAAACAGTGTCCTTTACTCCTGGACAGTCTTTTGCTGTCCAACTCTTGACTGTAGTAAACTAAATAAAAGTCATACATTTAAAGAACGGGGTTTTTATACACGTATCTGCAGTTTTTGACGATGATTATTGTTGTTTAATTTTTTCACGTTTAAAACCAAAGTAATCTTGTTTTTACAAGCTGACAGAAAACTAATGGCAAACTATTAGAAAGAACTAGTGATGGCTGCTACCTTCAATTCTTCTTCACAATATTCTTAAGTATTGGTCCAACTCTATTTTTATTTCGTTCTTTCCACCCCATCAAATTACGGTTTTCTCAAACTCTTCCCAGTTTCATCACAAAATTGCTGCTTTGCACAAGACACGTATGTACCAATTAGAAATGGGAGATGCCAAGGCACTTCAGCAGAGCTCTTTCTTGGGGCTGTCCTTCCAGCATGAGGCAGAGATGACCTGCGCTCTCTGCTCACCACCATTTAAACGTGATGCCCCACCGAAACACATACTCATGGCCTACTTTACAGTTCAGCATGCTCCACGGTACTTCATAAACTGAACACTCAAACCATCTTTTTCAAATTATAGAGGACATAATTAAGCTCCAGAAATAAGCAGACAACAATTTCAATATAAAAATTCTACCTAGGTAGAGAACTCTTATTTCAACTTGCCATTAACACTCAAACTCTTATTTCTGGATTCTCGCAAATCTCTACAAGGCTCCTTCCAATATTTCCTTGAGTTAGGCATTTAGTTTGCCCCCTTACATTTTAACCTATTTCAGACATTTTGACATGCTACCTTCCTTTTAACCAGGAGAAAAAAATGATCAGATCAAGCCCACCAGTGGTACCAGACCTAACAAAACAGCAACATCGTAAGCGAAGGATGGAGACATTTGGCCTTCCCAGCAGAAGGCCACGGAAAAACACATCACGACATCTATACATATTTGAGCAAACCATTGACCAAATATAGCCGGCCGCCAACGATAACCACCCGTCCTGCTATCAGACGCGCGGCCCCGATCCCCATCTCACAAACATTGATGTTCATCACAAGCCCAGCTCTTGGACGATCCCTAGAAGTTCAGCTCACAAGTGGGTCTTTGTACAACCGGGGCCTTACCGACCGCAGGGGGTTTAATAACTTTTTTTCCCCAGTAGGGGCCGGACCCCGCCGCAGAGAGCCCAACCTGGGCAGGGGGGGAGCAAACCCCCAGGGCTCCCCAACACCCCCGCCTTCTTCCAGCCCCCCAGACCCCTGCTGCGGGGAGGTAAACACTTTCGGGACGAGCCGGGGCTCAGCACCCACCGAAACCACCCCAAACTTTCCTCACAAC
>NW_010128476.1:21241-23405 GCF_000699245.1 Pterocles gutturalis | reverse complement strand
ACCCAGGCCTTTCTATGATTCTATGATTTGCCTTCAGAAAGTGTAATACCAGTTAATGCCAGAAAAGTCAATTAGTTTTAACAGATGTGTAATCTGTGAAAAAACCATGGAAATTGTATGGTCTTGCATTATTGTGACCCTAACCACTAAGTACTGTATTTAATTTTAAAATATTACTTGCCACTTGAGACAAAACAAATTGCTTGAGAGTTTTCAGGACATCTCCACATAGTGGCCAGCATTAAGGTACTGTGCGTTACAGCTCATAAATGCGAAATTTCAAGAGCTGGGAGAAGCTATGCATGTAACACCCTTAAAATTCTCTTTTTTCTTAGGTCACTTGGACATCTCAGATCTAGATGTTCGAGCAATTCAAACAAATGTGAGTCATTTTAGTACTCTGATGAAACTATTTCACTACCTCAAAATAGAAATTTGTTATTAAAGGACTAGAATGAATGAATGAATCTCGAACTTAATTCTAGACTCAATCAGTTCTCTTTAATGATGTCCCTTTACTTATTTCATTGTCATCTTAATTAGAAAAAAAAAGTCAAGAAAATATTTCTTGACTCCTTGCTTTTTTGGGTACTACATAACTAATAAGAACAGCTTGTTACCTAACTTTTTTGATGTATCCATGGTAACAAAAAAAAAGTATCCACAAGCATGGAGTTCATTTGAAATTAGTACCTGTGACTTTGACCCTAAAAGGCTCTCTGCAATGTTGGAAGCCTGTCGTTGCATACCATTTATTTTTTTGCAGCTCTTGAGTCTGTAGTAAGCTCAAAAGGCAGTCTATTGCTACTGTCTTAACTAGTATAACTGAGTCTGGAGGTGCTGGATCTGTATTATTTGAAGATGAATACTTCAGCTACTGTAAATTGATCTTCCTAAGCAAATTTTTTTTTTTTCTCATATGGAAATGCTTCAGTGACTTTCTTTTCTTCTTGATTTTCAGGCTGCTACATATACATGGCATATTCCCTCTCACGTGACACTGAAAGTGAGCAACTTCACAGATTATGGTCTTTCAAATTCTTTTCTTTTGTCCATTTCCACAAAGGACAAAAGGTACATTGAAGTGTTTTTTTTTAATTATTTTGTGAACAAGAGATGCCTAATCAAGTCAATTATTCTCAAATATTTAATATCTATCAAAATTTTTTTGAAACACAAAATATGTATTTTAATGTGATTATGGTCTTTGGTAAATTAACTTTCTTGACAACTTTGACCTATAATACACAATGACCTCATAAAGGATTATTAAGAATTATTAAGAATTAAGTTGCTGGTAGGTTAATGACGAACTAATCATGACTATTTTTTTCATATTGTTTTACCCATAATGTGGTTTTGTGAAGGGTTAGCCCTTGGTTGGGGGAAAACCACACACACCCGCTCACACCATTCCCACCCCCATCCGAGCATAGGGGAGAGCATTAAAGGGGTAAATGGAAAAAAAAAGGACTCGTTGGTTGAGATAAGGACAATTTAATAACTAAGCTACAACAATATTGGAAATGATACTGTACATAAATATACAAATGAGTGATACAGAGTGATACTGCCCCCCCCACCCAATGACCAAAGGCTCAGCCTGTTCCCGGCTAATGATCCCGGAGAAAGGAGAGTCTGAGTTATACACAGAGATACTGCACCCCCATCCGATGATAAAGACTTGGCCTGTTCCCGGCTAACGATCCCGGAACAGAGGGAGTCGACCCCAGAGCAGGGAGGGGTCCCGAAACCTCCCGGAGTACGGGGGAGGGTCCCAAAACACCACACTCACGATTTCCCCAGGTGGGGAGGGGGGGTACTTCTCCTGGAGGCACTCACAGACTGGAGATAACAGTCCGAGCGTCCCAGACCGAGAGCTGACCGGGAAGGGAAGTAAGCGACCACCTGGCCCTGGCTAATGATCCTGGAGAAGGGAGGGTCTCGAAACTCACGGAAGGGACATAACAGTCCAAGCATCCCAGACCGAGAGCCAGCCGGGGCATGGAGGGGGAAAGGCCTTGGGACAGCGAACCAGAGCCAGAAGAGACCGAAACTGAAAGGGCCTCAGAACCAAAAGGAAAATGGACGATCCTCTGGAAGGGTCCTCACCTATATACTGGGCATGACGTGTATGTTATGGAATAGATTATAGGTCACTCTG
>NW_010128476.1:19573-21194 GCF_000699245.1 Pterocles gutturalis | reverse complement strand
GCCTGTCCCCCCCCAGCCCCCCCCCGCCCTATCTGCGAAGAGCAGAGAAGCTGAAAGTATCTGACCTTGGCAGCAGCACAAAACATCCCTTATCAGCTTCTTCTGAACATAAATCCAAAACACAGCCTCTTGTGAAGAAAGTTAACTCTGTCTCTGGTTAACCCAGGACAGGTTTTCAGTTCACCAACATTTTGTCCAATAAAGCACTTTAAAAGTTCGTTGTTCCCATTTATTAATCTGTCAGATCATCTTTAAGCTCAAAATTTAATATACTTTAAAAAAAAATTATCTGTGGAAGTGCATAACCCTATCCACTTTTAGTAAAAAAAAAAAAAAAACAACTCATTTTTTGATTTGTCCAGGGTACAGTCAGTAGCCTGGTCTTAATATAAGATGGCTATTTTCATGCAGTATATCTGCTGTGTGGAAGTTGTTAGAGGTGGAAAACAGTATGGCCATTCAGAGAAGCACAGACCAGCTCACCTCAGCTCATCATCACCATCAGACTTCAGTTGTTAAGAGAGTTTGGAGATAAGCATGGAGTGTGGCTAGGTATATAGAACTGAAGTTAAAATAGTGTTATAAGGATGAAATTGAGGCTTGACCTGTAATTGTAATTGTGGTACACTGGGGTATCAGGTCCAGCAAGTACCCTGTTAGTCTCTGACTAGATGAGACAATGGACCAACTTGTGACCAAGTAGTTGACTAAAAGCTATAACTGCCTTTGTAACAAAGCATTTGGCTCATCCTTGTAAGAGTTCTCCAGGCGGGACTCTCAGATTATCCCAGAGTTTCCCCCATGTAACTCCTGTTGTTCACACGTCACTTGGCAAGCACCATTTGTATGCGTTTGTGATCTGGTTAACATACTAGGTGAGAGATCTGGCCATCTCATTGACTCCCCCAGTCTGACCAAGATTCACACAGAAAATTTTGAAGAGTAGAAGCAGTTCCTGCAGAATCAGGAATTATTAACTAGCACAACACTATTATTTATGCAATATTTAGTGGAGAAACCAAAGCAGAGAAATGAAGGAATCTATATGATACAGGAAGGATAATAATATAAGATAATAATAAGATAATAATATAAGAAAAGAGAGGGATAGGGAGATAAAAAGGACGGTCAGTATCCTTGTCTGGCCATGCCCTGTGCTTGATTTGTGCAGTCTTTCCTATCTTCTTATTAAAATCTATTTCTGATCATTTTCCTTGGGTGAGGGACTCTCTGTTTTGTGTGTGTATGGGGGTCTAAGTGCCAACTGCTGAAGTGGGACCTCAAGTCACAGGGGGCCCTGTGTCCACGCTGCAGAACCTGGAGCCAGTGCAAGTGTGATGATCTCTAATGAGGATCAGGCTGCACCTGCTGGTGAGTAGGTGAAGTGGCTTGGGAACCAGGGGAGGGTGTGGGTGAGGGGAACTCCTGAAGAACTGCTTACTGGAGGGACTAGGAGAGTCCCACCTAGCTGCTTGAGATACCATAGGCTGGGGTCAGCTGGAACCCATTTATGTGTATGTGTGTCTATGGGATGCAACTGGGGAGAGAAACGAACCAGGGCTGGCTACTGTGTGTCTGAGTCCAGTAAATGAATGAATCTGCAAGATTCCTTCAAGTATAT
>NW_010128476.1:19169-19491 GCF_000699245.1 Pterocles gutturalis | reverse complement strand
ATATCTTGCAGCAAGGGGCGAGCTTTGGGATCCAGAGGCAGTTACAGGGCAAACTGGATGTCTGAGTGCTGATGATGGAGGGATCCATATTGTACATATGTGTTTTTACTTCCAGATTTTTAAATAGACAGATAGATAGATGAGATAGATAGATAGATAGATAGATAGATATCTGGTAACTACTAATATGACATGACCAAATTAGAATGAAGCTGTGTCAGGGGAAGTCCAGGCTGGAAGTTAGGAAAAAGTTATTCACTGAGAGAGCAGTCAGTTACTGGAACAGGCGCGCCAGGGAAGTGGTCATGGCACCAAACCTGTC